>NW_011339958.1:2586-5551 GCF_000735185.1 Notothenia coriiceps | reverse complement strand
AGACATGAAGAAGAGGGGACACATGTTGATGTAGAAGAGACATGAAGAAGAGGGGACACATGTTGATGTAGAAGAGACATGAAGAAGAGGGGACACATGTTGATGTAGAAGAGACATGAAGAAGAGGGGACACATGTTGATGTAGAAGAGACATGAAGAAGGGGGGACACATGATGATGTGGAAGAGACATGAAGAAGAGGGGACACATGTTGATGTAGAAGAGACATGAAGAAGAGGGGACACATGTTGATGTAGAAGAGACATGAAGAAGAGGGGACACATGTTGATGTAGAAGAGACATGAAGAAGAGGGGACACATGTTGATGTAGAAGAGACATGAAGAAGAGGGGACACATGTTGATGTAGAAGAGACATGAAGAAGAGGGGACACATGTTGATGTAGAAGAGACGTAACTGTAAATGTGTATTTCAACATGCATTTCTATTTTATTGCTATTGAGATTATTTCTTGTCTTTTAATTTTATTGTACAATGCCACGTATTTTTATGCTGCTGCAACAAAACAATGTCCCAACCTGGGATCAAAAAGCACTTCTTATCTGATCTCATATAAATCAGTTATCGTGCATTATATTGACGTAGATCTGAAGTGTCTGACCCTTTGCGGAGGATCATGGTGAGCAGAGCGTCGGGTCCGAGCTGAGCGAGCAGAGACACGGCCTCCTGTAGCTCCTCCTCCTCCCTCTCATCGGAGACGTGATGCAGACCGAACTCACACTCCTGGAAGCGGTAGAACTGCGTGTCTTTATCCAGGAAGTTCAACTCGTGTTTCACTGGAGGCAGAAAACAGAGCAGGGGACACACAAATCATCACATGGTCGTTTGAGGTCCTTTCTTGGTATTTGTTGTTGTTGTTTTGGCCATGGTGTTGTTTATTTTTAAGTTGTTAAGACATTACAAAGGAAACAACAAATAACATACAGGTCACTGGGGTAATACATCATCAATATGTTCTCAGCAATTATTCTTGTGATACGGGAAGATCTCCCTAGCAACGGGTTCACAACCAATCTGTGTGAAACATACAGAAGAAGTTATGCAAGAATTATAGACTATTGTACCAAAAGGAGTAAAGCAAAAATAAACTAATTATCTTAGGGTTGTGTGACGTCCCTCTTCATGTGCAAAACCCATTTGGACCAGTAATTGTTTTCACTACAGAGTCTTAGAGAAAAATTCAGCCTCTCCATACGAAACAAGTCATTTACAATGCTTATCCATTCTCCCGTTGTTGGCGGATCTTTCACAAGCCATTTGTTGGTAATTGCCTTTTTGCTGGCTGTCAGTAATCATTTAAAGGGGACCTATCATGCAAAATGCACTTTTGTACGTCTTTTCTACATGAATATGTGTCCCCGGTGTTCCAGGGAACTCACCAAGTGTCAGAAAACACAACCCTCTCTATTTTCCTCCATACCCAAATCTCTTAAAAAGGGGCTGCAACGGATCTGATACAGACTGATCCAGATTTGAACACTTCTATGACGTCACAGAAGTGGCGCTACGGCTATTGGGCCAACTCCACCAATCAGGAGGAGACAGCCACGGACATTGCCGTTGGAAAGCGCTGGAGACGCTGTAGTACATATGCCAGGCCTGTAGGTGGTGCTGTTCTCACAGAATCAGCCCATGATGCAAAGACAGTGTTACATTGAGCGAAATGAGGAATGGCTAAAATGCATGAAAAATAAAAAGTATAAATATGCCTTATATAGGTATGGTCCTACACTATATTATTCAAATATAGCATGATAGGTCCACTTTAAGAAGATACTTGTCCCGAACACTAAATTCCACTGATATATTAGCTAAAAAAATCCCATCGAAACTGTTTGGAATCTCAAAGCCAATAATTAAATTTATTTCCGTTATTACAGATAGCCAATAGGGTTTGATCACTGGACAGTTCCAGAATATGTGGAAATGATCAGCCATAATATTACTACACTGCCTCCAGCAGTGCCCAGATTCTGGTCTGTCATTCTGATGGTATTTTATTCTTGGAGTTAGAAAAAATCAAATAATATTCTTCCATGAGAATTCTCTCCAAAGGCCAGAGCTGGAGGTGGTGGGTTGTATTTGACATGTAGACCATTCCTCTTCTGTAATAGTAATATTAGCTTCTACCTCCCATGGTGTTGTTTCATTCCCTTTGTGTTCATTTGCATATCCTTAAAGTATCTTTGCACATGTCTCTTTAAGTTGCTTAATATTCAGTTTGTGGACATCATCTTTGTCATCACTCAATCAGACCTTCGGAGGAACAGCGGTTACAGAAATACGAGACACAGATTAGTTCCGAAAAAGGACACATTTTGACCTTGAGGATAATTAGTTTGACGATGACATGTTGATTTGATCTGAAAATAAATGGATTCTCATATGCATTTATTCAGAGCGACCGCTCCATGTGATGATGGAGTTTCTACGTCCTGATTGAAGCGCTCTCCTGCAGGAAACAGAATCTCGTAACGTGGTCAGCGAACACTCGACTGAGCGAGGACTCTGCAGATTTCAAGATTTCTCAAGTGCAGCCTGAGAGATTAATACCTGAATATATTCACACACTTCTACAGAGCAGATAATGAGACATGAGTGACCTCTTTTGCAACTCTTTGTAGATGCAGTTATTTTTAATCGTTTTTTACAACTCTTTGTAGTAAAAGTTTGTTATTTCTTGTAATTGTAAAAGTAATTTCTTTCCGATTGTTTTGTAAAAAAACAAAAAGCAAACAAATTAACAAGACAAACATGTCGCTGATGACGATGACCTAATATTTTATTTATAAGAAAAATATATGCTCGAGGGGGAAGGACCAGAAACGTTTTTTTAAGCTTCTTCTTGCCCCTGTTGAACATGACAGAGACTATCTGAGAATTATGATGTGTGACGTTTTGCGTGTTTTTTGGGATTATTTTTGCGTCTACTTTTGGTCATATTGC
>NW_011339958.1:2062-2323 GCF_000735185.1 Notothenia coriiceps | reverse complement strand
GCCATGATTAAACGCCATCATGTTCCAAACCACATCAAGGATTATTTCTGAAACAGTATGGAGCTCAAAGGCTTTCTCTCTTGCCTTTTTTTATTTCCTGCTTCTTCACACACATGCTCTCCAGTACAGGTTAGCTCTGAGTGTTAGCGATGCTAATGTAAACAAAGACCATATTACATCCAAAACAGTCGGGCATTGTTTCTGATAGCAACGTTTCTGATTGGGCCGTGGGTCCACATTTCAGATATTACGTTATATCGG
>NW_011339958.1:0-1815 GCF_000735185.1 Notothenia coriiceps | reverse complement strand
AAGTAATTTCTTTCCGATTGTTTTGTAAAAAAACAAAAAGCAAACAAATTAACAAGACAAACATGTCGCTGATGACGATGACCTAATATTTTATTTATAAGAAAAATATATGCTCGAGGGGGAAGGACCAGAAACGTTTTTTTAAGCTTCTTCTTGCCCCTGTTGAACATGACAGCAGATACTCAGCTAAATGCTGCCGTGATTAAACGCCATCATGTTCCAAACCACATCAAGGATTATTTCTGAAACAGTATGGAGCTCAAAGGCTTTCTCTCTTGCCGGTTATACCACAAGGTGAGTTCCTTTTTATTTCCTGCCTCTTCACACACATGCTCTCCAGTACAGGTTAGCTCTGAGTGTTAGCCATGCTAATGTAAACACCGACCATATTACATCCAAAACAGTCAGGCATTGTTTCTGATAGCAACGTTTCTGATAGGGCCGTGGGTCCACATTTCAGATATTACGTCATATCGGACGCAAATCTGGATCAGCTCCGTTGTAGCCCCGTTTTTAGAGATTTGGGTACGGAGGAAAAGAAAAAAGGGTTTTATTTTCTGACGCTGCGTGAGTTCCCTGACACACCGGGGACACGTATTTATGTATAAAAGACATGAACAAGGGCATTTTGCATGATAGGAGAGCTTTAATGTCTCACCATGAACGAGGATCCCTTCGTCCAGCAGCACCTGCCACATCCCCACCGCCTGACTCCTGGACGCCAGACATTCATTTTGTTTCATCAGCCAATCGACGAGCTCCTTACCAGAACAACACTGTCTGTAACAAAATATAACAACATCAACATGAATGTGATTTTATTCTTTATTTCATATGACACCAGCAGTTAAGACCTGTATGTTTTGAGGTGATGCTTTCTGTCTCGGATCAGATTTGAGTCCCTCTCCATCAAAACGCTGTACACTGATCTCGCTGCTTTCACGACTCGATCTGAAAGAAACTTCATAAACATGGAGAAAAAATATTAAACTAGTATAATGTTATGTAAACATTAAAGGCACAATGTGTCATGTTCTGCCACTAGGGGTCTATGAAGAAATAAAAACAGTGAATAAAGCAGTTTGAGGTTAAACATCGGAGTTTCTCCTTGCACGCTGTTGGGCTGCGGCTAACGTTAGCCTAGCTTGTTTCTCTGATAATTTAACACCCTGACGCGTAGGAAGATTTTACTGGGGGTTGAATTAACCACAGAAGTCGCCTTATCTCTAAAACAAATGACTCGATGAGTTGAACTCGTAAAACACTGAATACAGCAGTTTCTAAATCTGTGTTTTCCAGGAAGAAACTGGACCGAGGGGCTACAAGCTAAAGGCTAACGTTAGCTTAGCCTGCTTCTCTGATAACTTCGGATCCAGACGTCCCATCACGAAAATCTTTCATCTGGTGAAACTATAGATTTGAAAAGCACCCAAAAATCTTATAAATATGGCTTAACAGTGGATAAAAAGTCAATTTATTACAGCTTCTGGCAGCATGTTCAAAATGATATTACGCTATTACAGACCAGACGGTGTCTCATGAAATGCACTGATTACAATCTTTAATAAACTACTCAACTAAATATCCAACTAAATGGACTGGGCTAGTGACTTTTAGACATTTCAAAGCAGACATTTTAAATACTTGAGCTTTAATACGAGTGATATTCCCTTTATGTTATGATGAAACAGTGGGGGTGTGTGTGTGTGTGTGTGTGTGTGTGTGTGTGTGTGTGTGTGTGTGTGTGTGTGTGTGTGTGTGTGTGTGTGTGTGTGTGTGTGTGTGTGTGTGTGTGTACATAAAGAAGTAGAGATT
>NW_011339957.1:0-3012 GCF_000735185.1 Notothenia coriiceps | reverse complement strand
GTGTGTCTGGGGGGGGGGGGTGTTTGTGTTACCCTATGTCCCAATCTCTTTTCAAACCAAAACACAGCCACCCTGACTAAGTTGTGATGTTGGAGTGTCAGATATACGGAATGTAGGACTGCTGGCAACCTGCTGTTATTTCTCTTTACCAGATAAAATGTACTTAGGACTATCTACTTTATCCTGTGTGCAAATATTCAGCACACACATGTTTAGTTAACAAACCACTTCCATTATGTATCCTTAAAGTCAAACTTATCAATCTCATGTTATGATAGTAGCACACAGGTACCTCTTTTTTGCTTCTTTTTTTGGCAACCAAAACCAAATGTCAAGATTGTTATCAACAGCCAATGATGTTGCAGATATTGGAATTGTATTTAAATGTAGGCCCTGGAAAGCTATTGTGTATTTGTGTTTCGGTCTGTGCTCTTATCACACATTGGGTTTAACAAACGTAGGTCTTTTAGATGATATTAATGAAAGTTGAATTTAAGAATGTGCCTGCTGGAACAAATGTGACATAATCTGCTAAAGTTAAGATGTATCACTGAAGTTGTTGGAACTACAGAAACACTGAACAGATGACGTTTGATGAGTACAGGCACCAGCTGCACATTAACTAGAGAACAACTCAACTTTGACATTATTCCTTTAAACCTGTGGCTGTGAAAGTGATGGTCAGCATCAGCAGAAGACCAGCAGCCCTCTATGTTATAATATATTGCTCTTTGCTAATAACATTTGGTAAACAACTCCACAAATAATCCCTGACCTTTCTGTAATGTTATTATCGTGTTCTTAAAATAGTTCGTTATCTGTATTTTTTTAATTTTTGTTTTACTTTTATGTACGACACCAAGTCAAATTCCTCGTACGTGTCAACCTACCTGGTAATAAACCTGATTCTGATTCTGACAGAAGGTGTGAGGTGAAGAAAGGGAATGCTGGTTTTCTGAACTTGTATTGACAGAGGCTGAACCATCCAAACACATTACTTGTAAGCCGAAGATTCCGGTCGTGTATCAACTTGAAGTTCGAAACCTTGGCTTTGTAAAGCTGCAGTGCAATCATGCACTTAGTATGTCTTCTCACAAGCACTAACAGGCAGAGAGAGGACAGACACACGTGTTCTCATAAATCACCTCTGAGCTCCCTCCCTGAGACTATACAGGGCCTTTACAAAGCACAATTTACTCATCATCAGTGGCAGAATTATTTGGGAATACTCACACATAGATTTCGTTCGCGCAATATTTGAGTTTTCATTATTGTGTTTGATCCGGTTTTTAGATCAGCTGATCTAAGTACCTTAACCCCAGCTCAAGATGCAGCTGAGTGCAGTAAGGACAGGATTCAGGAAGAAATTCCTGCACTGCACTGCTCACAAGTTTTTACATTTTTTTACTTTGTCAGTAGTAAAATGTCTGTTAATTTAGATCTAATTTAGCAAACCTGTCTCCATAAATAAAAAAACACACAGCAGTGAATCATATGCCTTGTCAGAGTGTGGATGACATAGAATTATAGTCACTTTCAAGTCAGTAGTGTAATATTTGAAATAATTTCCCCAATGGCGTGTCAATATTACTGTTTCCCTTTTTTTAACAACAAGCACTATCAACTCTAATGAGAGAGCTGGAAGAGAAACAGCTTTATCAAACATGTGATGTCATTGGTCCTAATAAAAGTGAAAAAAATTATCTTAATGACTGTGGCTAGACAGAAATGCATAAAAACACCAATAGATGTAATTAAAAAGTGTGCGTGTGTATGTAACACACACACACAAATTACATGGACAACACAGCCCAGACCAAATATGTCTTCGCTCCTGACTATGAGGGCAGAGTCATCCCCTGCAGGCTAACACCTGGACCCTCACGGTAGAGCGAGGTTTGAGAGAGAGAGAGAGAGAGAGAGAGAGAGGGAGGGAGGGAGAGAGAGAGAGGGAGAAAGATAGGATATTGACTGGTGAAGGCAGGCTGGGAATGTTGGCCCTAGAGCAAGGCACAGTGGGATCAAATACTGTAAGGAGAGGCTGAAGACTAAAGACGAGGCAATGTGCTGGGTGGAGCAAACAAAGGGATGAGAGGAACAAAGGAAAAGAGTTTAGACATGGGGAAGAGAAAAGAAAAAAATGCTTTATTAATAATTTGTTACCACTATTTAGGGCTGCACGATATATCGTGTCGTGACGATAATCGTGATATGCGCATGCGCAATATTCACATCGCGTGGACGTGCGATTTTTTTAATTTTTAAAACTTGCGATATTAAGTAGGCAGATTAACTCAAACACGTCATGTTACAATTATTTTTGCTGCTTACTACAAAAGGAAAACTTGCACGGCTCTCATGTCAGCGGTACTTGAGTGAGTGACATGCAGGCTCTGCATGCACAGCAAACCACCAATCACAATCGAATCTCCAAAGCAAACGGACCCGGTGATTAAAGGTAAAAACACTGAATAAAGTAGTTTCATGTGTTTCTCCAGGGCAGTTTGGCGCTGGTAACCGAGCTAGCTCAGCTTGTTGCTCTGATAACTTAAGATACAGACGTCCATGACTAAAATCCTTCATCCGGTTAAATATAGTTAAAAAAATACCAATTGTATAAAGTTCAAGAAAGGATGGTTTGCGAAAAAAAATACGGTCTTTTCTTCAATTCCTGTATGTTTTCATATCGCAATATATATTGCAGGGGGGGGGGAAATCGCAATGTCAGTTGTTTCCAATATCGTGCAGCCCTACCACTATTACAATAACACCTTATTGCTACAGATTGAGGATCTAGAACAGGGGTGGGCAATTATTTTTTCCATGGGGCCACATGAGAAACAAAAAATATTGTGGAGGGCCGGGCCAAAAGGCTGAACTCAATTCTGCATAATATTAATTGTATTTCTTTATAAAAAGCAGTAAATAGCATTGTTTTGACAAGCTGGTAAGAGTATATGTTATAGTTGAGCAATGAAAAAGTGAGGTTGCCTTACAAAAATGTAATTTATT
>NW_011339956.1:0-4015 GCF_000735185.1 Notothenia coriiceps | reverse complement strand
GCAATGAAGATTTGGATTGCTAAGTATTATGAAAATGATGAACACTGCCTTGCTTATGTGATATTTCATGATAGGCAGTAGGTTGTCCTCCAAAATGGTCACACCCAATGATATACAAGGTTACAAGTAAGAAAAGTGACATTATTGTAAGCCTTTTTTAAATGTGTTTTTTCATCTTTGATTAAATATGTTTTTTTATCTTTGATTTCACTTAATTGGCTTATATTGCGGTATACTTTTGTTGTTGTCGTGTGTGTGTGTGTGTGTGTGTGTGTGTGTGTGTGTGTGTGTGTGTGTGTGTGTGTGTGTGTGTGTGTGTGTGTGTGTGTGTGTGTGTGTGTGTGTGTGTGTGTGTGTGTGTGTGTGTCTCACCTGTCCAGCTCTCTGCAGGTTTCCAAAGTGCACGTCAGGAATGAAGAGCACAGGCTGGGAATCCAGGTCCAGCAAGGCTTTAAACAGCGTGCTGTCCGCCCTCTGGAAGGGGGGGGTCTGCCCTGAGCTGCCATTTTTCCCTGTTCAGACAGAGTGTGAACTTGCATCTGTTGCCAGGCAACCATTCAAATGACAGAGTACCAAATGTTTGTACCCTTCATCTTCTTCCTGAGCTGTTTCTTCTCTTCATCACGAAGCTTCCTCTCAGCGCCCTGCAAAAAGCATGAGGGACAGAACATGAGAGGATGCTCATGGAGTTCCAATAAAGGGTCCACAGTGACCTCACCTTGTCACAGAAAACCTTGATCTGAGCGAAGGCCCTGTGGATGGGCCTGCTGCTGCAGCTGCTGTAGCTGTAGCTGTCCATCTGGATGATCAGAGGCATGCCCTTCACTCCTTTCTGCGACGAAAAGTCTGTGCTCAGACAGTTCACTGAGATAAACACCTGGGGGGGAGGGGGGCAGAGAGGTAGAACACAGGTCAGCTTCTGGAGATCAATCTGTAGAGGGAAAGATTGCCTTGCAGCTCAACCAGCCGCGGCGTTATGGGTGGGCCTAATGGGCCTAGGCCCACCCACTCTGGCACTGGGCCCACCCATTCATTGATCAAAACTGACTGTGAGAAAATATAGTTTACCAACATTTTTATTTTTGATTATCAAAATTAACAATAAAATAATAAAATAAGAGCAAACATGTGTCTCCCTTTAAAAGCAACATGAATTAACGTAATCAGGCAACGTAAAATGTGAATTGGACCGAACTCATAGTCGAAGCGCGGGAGCAAGCACATTGTGGAACGTCTCACGGCCGGGCGCAGATGAAGGAGGACAGTGGACTGGACAGACACAAAAAAGATACCGCACTCGCTAACGATGTCACAACAATCGATATTCAGGTTTTTAAAAGAGGGAGAACAGAGTTGCCCGCGCCGGAACCACCACACTCATCATCCTCACAGCAGGTGCCGCCTCAGAGAGACGAGTGTGTTTAATGTTGTGCTCCGGCTGAGCTCAGTCCCTCTGCGGGACGTAACATCCGTTGGAAGGACAACAGAAAATAGCATCCGAGTGCCGGACCTATCAGCCATAGATGACCCGGCGGCTACACAGCCAAAGCTCATAAAGTACCCTCAGACACTTTTCGGACAAAGAAAAAGGAGCTTCGCTGCCCACTGGTATGACAAGTACACATTATTGGAGTATAGCATTAGCAAGGACAGTGTGTTTTGTCAAATGTGCCGGCATTTTAGTGAGAAAGGCGGGGCCGGCGGAGAAGATACATTCAGTCGCCATGGTTACAGGGATTGGAAAGACATCGACTATACTCTCAGTAAATACGAATACAGCGCAGCTCAGGCAATAGCTATGGAGAGAAATACAAACTACAGACAGTGCGTGAAATCTGACCATGGCAGTGGCGGCGCCAGGGTATGGCTGGGGTAGGCTACAGCCATACAAAGAAATGGCTTAGCCCCACCTTAGCCCCACCTTAGCCCCACCATGAAAAATTATGTTAAAGTAAGCATGTTGAGAACAAGGATTGCGAAAATCTACCGGTGGTGTCCACAACACACAAACTGATCCTGCTGTAACAACAAGTGCACGTTACTGATGCAATATGGTTGAGACCATTCGGGCTTATGCTAGAGGGGTGTGGAAATTCTCTCGCGTTATAATATCAGCGTGGCCGCGGTCAGATCAAAATGCCTCTGAATGCAATTTGAATAAACCTACAGCCAATCAGAGCAACGAAACGTTGGGTCTGCTGCGTCATGCATTACTGATACATCACGTTCACAGTGAAAAGTCCCCAAACTTGCGCCTAGTAAATTGCACAGACAGCAGAACTTCTAGGATTAATTATTATTACTAGTATATTTCGGATGGATAGATTTGTTCTTAAACGCCCTCGCATTGAGGTACAAGTCGAACAGGTGCCAGAGTCACACGACCCACCTGAAGAGGATGCCAGCCAGCGGGGACCCGATGGGATTGGAGAGGCCAGAGGTGGCGAAGATGAGGAAAATGTGGAGCAGGAGGCCGCCAACGTTAGCGACATCAGCCAAGGACCTGAGGCTGCTAGCGACATTAGCCAAGGACCCGGAGATGGACCAAAACGTCCAATTTCCAAATATTATCCCTTAAGACAGATTGGAAGCCAGCAACGGTCTTTTAATGGGGCCTGGTTTGAAACATACAGCTGGGTCGAATATTCAGTTGAAAATGACTCATTGTTTTGCTTTGCCTGTCGTAATTATTTTGGGTGCTGGGAAGCGATTCCATTCCGAGCCTGCCTTTACCAATGGATTTAAAAACTGGAAAAATGCAACGGGAGCTTTCAAAAAACACAACGGGAGTGCCATGGAGGCATGGTCTGAATTTAAACAGACAACGAAAGATGGCTCAAGACTGGGAAACACGATTGATGCAGGTCATTTAAAACTAGTGAAAGAAAACCGTGAGTACATGAAGCCCGTGGTGATGTCCTTACGTTATACTGCAAGTCAAGGCATTGCACAGCGAGGTTACCGGGAGCAGGAGGGTGAGGAGAACTCGGTTAATAGGGGAAACTTCCGAGAGCTGCTACACTTAATTGGTGAATTTGACGTGACTGTAGCAATGAAACTGAACGACAATCCTCAAAATGCTAAAGACACACATCAAGACATCCAAAACGAGATTTTCCAGATAATGGCAGATATGGTCCGAAGTGAAATAAGTGCAGAAATTAGGGAAGCTGAATGTTTCGCCCTGATGGTTGACGAAACCAAAGATGTCAGTAAAAGCGAGCAACTGTCCATCGTTGTACGTTATATAAAAGGAGAACAAGTGCGTGAAGAATTCCTGCACGTCAGACGCACAGAGGGCCTGGACGCCGATTCGCTCCTCAGTACCATCAAACAGACGCTCAGCCAATGCAACATCGACCCACACATGTGTGTTGGACAGTGTTACGATGGGGCTGCTGTCATGTCAGGATGCAAGAACGGAGTACAGCAGAAGTTTAAAAAGGAGGTGCCAAATGCTTTGTATATCCACTGCCATGCACACAGATTAAACCTTGTGTTGGTTGATGTGGTCCGCAACGTTGAAGCAGCAGCCTACTTTTTTGAAACTGTACAAATGCTGTACAACTTCTTCGCCACTCAGTCGCCCATGATACTTTCATAAAGAAACAGAGAGAAATGGAGAAATCGGAAACACGCTGGTCATGTCAATATACAGCGCTGGTGGCTATCTGCAAATCACTGCCTGCAGTAAAGGCAACATTTACAGAGATCATGTCTCAGCCCAATGCGCGGAGGAAAACGGAGGCCAGAGCGGTGAGTGGACTAATTGATGAGCAGTTTGTCTTTCTTCTTACGCTTTTCGAGGATCTTTTCCGTGTCACAAAATTCATGTCTGAGCAGCTCCAATCTCCCAGCCTCGAGCTGTCCTCCGCAATGGACTTGGCTGATTCGGTCATAGCGACACTGACAGACAGACGCGCAGAGAAGTCATGGATGGAAATTCGGGACAGAGCAAGCGACCTGTGCACCGGAGCCAATGTAAATCACAATGAGACACCCGAAAGGAGACAGG
>NW_011339955.1:0-5641 GCF_000735185.1 Notothenia coriiceps | reverse complement strand
GTTTTGTGAAATGCTGTGGTGTTTTCTGAAATGCTGTAGCGTTTTCTGAAATGCTGTTGTGTTTTCTGAAATGCTTTGGTGTTTCCTGAAATGCTGTTTTGACTTGCACTTCAGGGCCACCGTAGTTAAATGCTTTAACATTTTTAAAATGCAGCTTTTGTCAAAAAGGTGCTCTTTTTCCTGAAGCGACAAACTCCTCAAAATTATAATGCATGCCATGTGCATGTGCAGGTAATCAAGCTATAGCTGAAATTGGAGAAGTCTCTTTCTATATGTATTCATTTCCTTCATTTTTTCAAAACAACACATCCCATTTACGTTATACTTGGCGGCCGATGTATTGCTGAGGACCGAAGGAAACTCAATGTTGAGTGTTGTTTGGATGAGCCGTTCTCAAGAAAGCTACAACAGAAATATGCAAGGATTGGAACGGGCGCTTCAATAGAATTGTAAATGACCTTCATTTGCTCTGTCAAGTTTTGCTTTTCTTCTTGTCAAATAAAATTGATGCCGAATGAACCACAGCTCTGTCTCGCTGTTCTCAAAGCTTGGCCAACATTGATTTATCTCTGTTTTTATTTATCTTTGATTCTTATTAGAGAGGACTTCAGTATATTAAGGGCAACGCCCTGGAGCAAGTTGTGGACTTCAGCTCATTAAATCATGCTCTATAAATACACAAGACTACAAAATACAATATTGCAAACTTTGGTTTAGCATAAAATAGTGTTACATTAAATAGTTTCACTCAAAGAAATCAACTACAAATAAAAAGTGTACTGTCCAGGTTTTTACAAAAGTCTTTGAATATTTGCCTAACTTTTCCTTTTCAGATTGTTAAACATTTTGAGAATTGTTTGATTTTCCCTTCAGATTTTGAAATGACATAATGATTGAAAGTAATGTAATTATATTATCATGCCATAGTCTTTTGATTTAATATGTAATGAAGTAAACGTAAAGTAATCCTAAATTGAAGACACTGCAATTTTGCAGATTACAGATTGATCAAAATCACAACTGTGACTTTTATACCTTAGCTGGATCTCTTATGATCCTGAGTTTAAAATGCTTTTGACTAGTGATTGCCTTGAAGTAAATCTTTAAACTGCAACTTTGACATGGCAACCCACCAAGGCAGTCAGAATCTCTGGCTGTGTGACTTGTGATGTGAATTTCTTTAAACATCAGTGTTTGACATCAAAGCTCCAACTCTCCTCGTGTCTCTCTGAGTCCTGACTCTCCATTGCTGCAGAAGTTTCCCTTACACCCAGCACAATGACTTCATACTCACTGACACTCAATGTTTCTTGTTTCTCAACACACTTCATTCATCACGTTCCAGAGTATCAAAAACTAAATTGCTTTTGCTTTTTACTTGTGTGAACAATCAGCGAGATCTGCCGCCCGCTGGCTCTCTCAGGCTTGACCGGGGCATGCTCATACATGCAGACAGTGGGATTATGAAATTTGAGATGGTCCGTGTTTGAAGAGCACACTGAAGAGGTTGTTCAGAGACATACACAGACTGCAACATATGTCAATGTGTGGAAATCTAAATATGAGGTGTGAGCAATTACAAGACAGGAAAGTGAATCCGATACGCTCCCATGGCTATGGCATCTTGAAAAGCATCATTATTGTCCCTATCTGAGGGACAACTAGGCCATTTAGTGTGTTTTTATTCATGAGGCTGAGAAAAGTACCCAGGGTTTTATTTCAAACCACACGAAAACATTAGCATATCTTTGAATCCAACAACTTGCTAAAAGATGAAGCGACAAAGAAGCACAATGAGCTACACAGTAAAGTAATTAAAGCTTCACCAAGGTGGAGAGTGCAATTATAAACAACCAGGCGCGTCCCTGGGTGCTACCTGACATGGGAAACAAACTAAAGTTCCCCCCCCCAGCCTCTCAGCCACTATCAAGGTCTTGAACAAAGCGCTGCAGAGGCTGCTTCACTTTCTCGGCAGGTTTCCTGCTATAAGGTCACTGACAGCCTGTGCTCAGACTATAGCTCAGCTTCTTATCCTTTGGCCTGACTGTGTCCTCTGCATCCACAACTTGTCACCAATCAATGACCGGTCCGATACTTTGCACACACACAAATATGCTTCGCGGCCGCAGCGTGCCGGGAGAATGGAAATCTCCCATGAGGCCAAACACCAAAGGCAATATGTTTAATGTGAGAAGTGATTATGATGCGTTTAGCTTGACAGTGAGAAGTGATGATGCAGGACTCTAAATGATCTCATGTGTTGGGATATGGTTCAAATCAATGAACTCTTAATAGAATAAGAAATATGGGTATAGTGTGGCACTATAAAGATTTATGAGCAGTAGCTCAGATATTACATCGGCTATCAAAGGAATAAATGTCATTATAAATAATATGAACAGAATTATTCATTATAACAGTATGACTTAATTTACATTAAAGTGCCTTAATGGTGCAACAGTCTTAAATTAAAGCAAACAAATGTACTCTCAGTAAATCAAGGTTTGAATAAATTTCCTAATTGTATTCTTATTTCATCTTATTATTGAATATTTTACTTTAACTTATATTTTTCTTATGTCTTTTTTTTTATTCACCTTTTAAAAAGGTATAGGGTAGGTAAGAATTGAGAAACCAGCTCGAGTGAGCTAGAATTTGAAACTGTGCAGCCGAAAAAAATCACAGATGGAAGGCTGACAGGCAGGTAGGCCATCCAGTTATTTTAGCCGGGCCGGCTAAAATAATTGGTCGTGCTTTTTACAGCGCCACGGCTTCCACAAATTACAATTTTTTTAATGTATTTAAGCATTTAATGTATTCATTGCTATCGGGATGTTAAGAGCATTCCATGGAATATAACAAAAAGTGTTTCTGAAGTGAATTATCTACCCCACCTTTAACTGTCAGAAAATTAAATTTCCCTCGGGCTCTGAACATTAAAGCATGGAGACATGTCCCAGTAGAGACACAAAATACTGATATAAACCTGAACATCAGCAGGAGAGGACTCTTTAAAGTAGAGACACTACATACTGATATACCACAGTACATTTCTCTGAGTAAAATAGACTCAAATTGAAGAAATGTTACCTCTAAAAATATTACATTTGGTCCCAACCTAGAGTAAAATGTACTCTTTGTTCAGAATTGTATTTTTAGAGTTAATTTTACTCTATTATGTGCTTAGATTTTACTCTGCTTAATGGTTATTTACTCTATGTAGTGTATATTAAAAACAACTCTACTGCCATTTTACTCATAATAGAAGGTAATTTTACTCCCAATCGAACGTCACTCCAAATAGAAGGTAAATTAACTCCAAATACAAAGTGAATTCACTCCAAATAGAAGTTAATTTCACTCTAAATAGAAGGTAATTTCACTCCAAATAGAAGTTAGATTTCACTCTAAATAGAAGTTAATTTCACTCCAAATAGAAGGTAATTTCGCTCCAAATAGAAGGTAATTTCACTCCAAATAGAAGGTAATTTCACTCCAAATAGAAGGTAATTTCACTCAGAATACAATAAATGAACCATAATGATCTTTACAATAAAAAAGGTCAATAAACCAAAGTGCTTTTCAAAGCCCAATTTATTATCATGTGCAAGACATAACACAATGTAAATCCCTTTGTAAATGTACAGATTTAAAGATATAAAAAAAAGAGGGAGGCCTCAGTAAAAATGGAAATTAAAATGTTGGCCCCTGTTCACCTTCAAGACATGTACATTTTTTAAATCACAGCTGACTATTTCCAACATAAAACAAAATTGCATCATCAGCATACTCTATATCATATTTTGAAAAAAATACCTTCAATAGATGAAAAATAAAAACATCAATATTTTTGTGAGTGATGCAGGGATGTATGACCCTGAAGTAAGCTGCAAGGGTTCACTCAACAAAAAAATCACTGCACCACTATACATCTGGATTATAAAGGGCTTCCTATGCATCTTTGTTTAATCACAGGAAACAGTATGGAACAATAAACAAACTTGCATCATCACAAGTGTATGACATCTGTATATCAAATGCTTTGTAACAGAAAAGTTCTTTGACATCCACCACATGAGGTCCGTCTGTTGTACACACAACTTTAAATGCATTAAAATGCTCATCAAGACACATGGTTTGTAGAACAAAAGTAACCAACAATAATCTCTCATCATGTACAATAACATTGTGGATTTTGTGAAAAACTGGCATCTCACTTTGGAGACACACAACTAAACTTGATCGATACATGTTTCCATGGTATTTGGCCCATCTTGCATTCAAAACCTTGGTGTCAATTGGTATCTGAAGAGTCTCAGCTATCTCACAGCCCCATTCTATTACATGTAAAGATAAAATGTTACTTGGACCAAAAATTGCTCTGTTAGGGTCAAATGTCTGCCAACTGTAAGCTATGTGACTTTGGTGTTTCTTGGCCAATGTTTTAGTTCTATTTTTGAAGCTTTTTAATTGTTTTTTAAAGAAGTTGTGCTTTGCTTCATAGCGCATGCACCAGCTATGCAAAATTGGACCAATTTTACGAATACATGTAGGGTAATGCACCATAAAATGATGTTTTGGTAGCAGCCTATTGTTTGGAAACACGTGCTTGAACAATCTGTGATGTTCTGCGATCAAGTCAACAGTAATTCCCTTTGTTAACTTTGGAGAAAATACAATGTTTACTATTTGAAGCAAGAGTAGTAGCAAATACCAGTGTTGATCATTTGGAGAAATTAAGTCTCCAAAGATAAGCGGTAGATTGCGAAGTAAACACCAGGATTGGATGGCATTTAACCCCAAGTTATTTGAGCCCTCTGTCAACTTTACTGCAGGAGGTTTGTTGTTTTGCTCCATGTAACCATAGTTAAAGCTCTTAATTCTTCTCTCAACTTCCTTTAATGTGGTGCCATTGTCTATCAAGTGAAGTATTAGCAGTTTCATTTCATACTTTGCCACTCCCTCCAAGATATCATGCATGATATCGACAGAGAAATTTGTACATATACTGAAGTACTGCAAGGAATTTAGAGAGCAAGAACGTTTAACACCCATCACATATGGAAGAGTTGGATTTGTCTCCATTTGTCGGCAATGTTCTTCATGAAGTGTTTCAGTTCGCATAACTATCTTAGGTGAATCTTCATCAAAGACTTCTGAAAGTCCTCTTTCTCAGCGAGACAAAAGCGGCAACAATATCTGGCATTGAATGATTCAACAAAACCAAACAAACAGTGGAGACCAAGGTTGTCACCTGTTACTTGGACAATAGTTCCATACACTGGCTGATCAAACAAGTGAACCATAATTCCATCCCTCTCAAGTATTTGAATATCTTGCACAAGTGGATCAAGGATATTAGAAAAGCCATACGTTTTTATGTCTTGGGCATGAAACAAAGCGACCAAATGAATATTAAGGAGAATTGAGTTGTATTTTGGAGAAATATTTCGCAGCGTAAAATAGATTGCTCCCAATTTATGTATTCCCCGTTTTGATCCTAGAGGATTTGCAGTTTCAAAATCGTCATAGAAAAGCTGAATCTGAAATGCATGTTTCTGTTTTGAAAAAAGAGCATGACTCTTAAAAAAATCTCCATCACAAAAATCATGAAGGACATCTTCTTTTGAAATGGTTTCAG
>NW_011339954.1:0-3131 GCF_000735185.1 Notothenia coriiceps | reverse complement strand
CTGCCGTTTCATTCAGACTGTTTAAAAAACGGTAACAACGGACTATTTTTCTTAGCGGATGCATGTCAATTTAAATCAATACATAAAAACATTTTCTAAATCCATAGAAGCATTTCAATTAATATTGGGAGTCATGTCGTTACTTTGTTGAGAATGTGGCCATGTAATAAGCGGGATAATTTGCAGCGACTTGTTCCTTATGGGGAAAATAGCACCCGTCATGCAGATGAGGATCCCTCCGCTACGCTTTGGGATCCTGATCGACCGACGAAGCTCCATTAAAATATACATATTTTTGGTGAATTACTGAGTTTAGGCACGTTAATAACGTTTTAATGAAGTTGAATACAGTATATTCATATGTGTCAGTGATTTCATGTCAATTCGGCGAACATAAACATAAATGATCGTGGTGAAGATGATGATTAAATTAGGATTACAAATCGAGAGCCGGGCTGCATTTCCTCCCGTTCGTTTTTTTCGAATAACAAAATTATTTTGTTAAATAACAACATGGTGATGTTTTGTAAATGATTACATGTCTCTTATTTAGCACAGTAGTATGATATCCGTGACATATGGATCTTAACAAAGTTCCGCTGTACATCCAGCGTACTGTATCTGACTTTATTTCACATGAGCTCCAGTGTGGAACCCCACTGCACCCCCTGGTGGATCAATGATCCATTGCAGCTGGCTTCATTATAATTACATTTATCTTTCACGGGGGCGGTCTCAAGTCAAGCTGGAGGTTTTCTCTTGAGCGAGGGCAGATCACGTACCAATCACGGCCCTCGCGTTTCAAACTGTCTGAAATGAATCGCTACATCTGTATGCACAGTAGCTAAAGTGTAGTTATGACAATGAACATCTTAAGTCCTAGAATCCTCCAACAATGCAACCTAAATACATATAAATGAATACAAAAATAGTGCCAGAAGAAACAGAGGAGAATACAATAGTGCAAGAGAATGTTGCAAGACCAATGTGCAAGTAATGCGGATGAAGTCAACTATACAAGTCAGGAAAAAGCTGACGATACAATAAGCTGTAACAGTAAGTGACCAAGTAAATGTAAATGTATTTAAAGTACGCAAATGTAGATGTTGAATGTGTGATACAGGTTTGTTTAGTTTTTTTAAACTGTTTTCAGTGTCTTTGGTTTAGCCATCAGTTTGATGTACTTCTGAACGTGTCTCAGCAGAGACTCTGCAGGCTGTGTTTCATACGTTAACCCTCTGTGGACATGAGCGTCCACTTCCTGTTTAGGTACAGCCTTTACCTTCCACTGTCTTCTTATTCTGTGTCTCTTTCTCTCCTCTTCTCTCCTGTTTTTCACTCCCTCACCCCCCTCCCTCACCCCCTCCCTCCGTCCTCTCATGGCTGCCCGCTGCATCTCCCCTCCTCACTTGCATTTCATCTTGTGTGTTTCTTATGTTGTTGTCTCTCGTGTAAATGACCACTTAACAAACCAAACTAATGCTTGTTTCATACTTATATAAATCCTCATTATAACACATTCATTACACGGAATAATTTAATGAATTACCCTGATCCCATTAACCCCACCACCCCCCGCCCCTAGACCCTATAGACCCATCTGAGGATGACCACTTCCACCTCTTTGATAAATACCCCACTCCCATGCCTGACACCAGTACTCCCATGATCCCCCCAGTCGGGGTCCAAGCCGTGGCTCTCTCCTCGGACTCGGTCCGTGTCTCCTGGGCCGACAACTCCATGACCAAGAACCAGAAGGCGTCTGAGGTCCGGTACTACTCCGTCAAGTGGAAGACCAGCTACTCCACCAGCGGGAAGTACAAGGTGAGCCCAGCTTCTCCATCACTCTTTAGTCTAACCTCAGCCAGGTGTGAGACAGTCATGACTGTGTTGGATTTAGATTTGACTTGACTGACTAAATCAGAATCAGAATTCCTTTATTCGTCCCACAAAGTGGACATTTACGTTGTTACAGCAAAGGAGAAAATGGAGACAAAAAACAAAGCACTAGTAAATAGAGAGCATGCCCAAAATATAACAAATATAAAATTAAAAGTAATTCCAAATTACAATTTCTGACATCACTTCAACTTTTGACTTGAATCACTCAATATCACAAATCCCACATGTTAGAAATACGCTTTTTATAAGACTTGGGTACATCAGATAACCCTCCCTTCTGTCAGGAGTCAGGACCTGAACCTGTTTGCCATGTGAGACTTGCACAACAATGCCACGCCTCTGCTCTCTTATGAGCTCAACACTCAACGTACAAAGTTTTATGTCTGCAATGAATTCCATAAGTGTAGCCTACGTGTTTATCATGCCCCTCTATGATTCAACTTCACCTTTTTGAAACTCCTTGTGAACAAGTTAGCAGAGCAAATGATGAACCTCCCGCTCCCTCCTCTTCGGTAAACACTATTCAAGGAGCATCAGTTTCACACCAGAGAAACATGGATCTGAGCATGGAGAATCAATCTTTTGTTCATCAACGCATTTCTTAAGAAATAATCCCCAGCTCACAGAAACAAGGAGTTTGATTGTTTGGCAGTAACAGGGTTAAATATTACCTGGATTACTCTTGGTTTTATTGAAACCAAGACAAAAACTGGTCTTGTCATTTTTTTCTTGTTCGCTGGTGAGATCTCTCTTCTTCTCTGGACTTCATAATCTGAAGTATGCTAGAAATACCAGGGAGATAAGAAATCTATACCAGGGCATACAGTGTTCTCACATTAATAAACTGCAGGCAGACGGAGAGGGGAGTCTTTCTTTCTTAACCTGAAATCAAGACATTCTCTCCAAACCTGTCTCTGCGGTCCTGCCTGGGTCTCGTCATGCTGCTTCCCTGATGGCTCCCACAGGATTGTTTTTGACATCCTCGTGGATTCATCTTCTTATTACAGACACATGCATTTCCAAACATTTGGTCTACCTATGTTGTAAATGTATTATCTCTTCAATTTACACACGGCATCTATTGCAAGTCTGTCCGTCCTGGGAGAGGGATCCCTCCTCTGTTGCTCTCCCTGAGGTTTCTCCCATGTTCCCCTTTAAACTGTGGGTTTTCTCTGGAAGTTTTTCCTTGTACGATGTGAGGGTCAAAGGACAGAGGGTGTCGTTTTCTC
>NW_011339953.1:0-1949 GCF_000735185.1 Notothenia coriiceps | reverse complement strand
TCAGAATAACAGCTAAAGTGAGCATATCTCCGTGTTTTGCTACCTAAAGCTACGTCGTGTGTTGTCTGTATTTGCTTCCCCTGTCGCGAGTTCTTATCGCTCAGTGATGATACTTATATTTCTATAATCTGTGGAATCTCAGCATGTTAGCTAAGCTTGTTTGTGCAGATCAATAAGTATATCGATTGATTTATACCTAGAGTTTTGTGCTAAGTGCGTTAGCATGTTTTCGCTCAGGGCTTATTTAGACCCTTCTTGTGAGACTTGTGTTTTGTTTCGGTAAAAATGGTTCGTATCATCATTTACCTGAGTTTCTTCCCGTTAGGAGGATATGACACATTCATAGTTTTTTAAATATTAAGAAGCCCTGAGACACAGTGTTGTGAAAAAAAAAAAAAGCCCCGCCGGCGGGGTCTTTGGGGCTTATACTGCTATTTTCAAATGACATTGGTCTTTAGTTGTTTGCCTTGAGAATTCTGAGATCCAGAGGACATTTATTTTTTGTTCTTCTTTTCTTTTAACATTAACAACAAACTAACTGACATTTAAAAAAATATATTTCTCAATAATTGTAAATATGTTTTATATTATTTTTTACAAATTGTATTTCATATTGGGTCAATCATTTCCCATATCCTATTTTATTTTCAATTCTTCTTTTTTGTAATAAAAATATCTCATTATAAACTTTAATAATAGTTAAAAATTACAAATAAATACTTTAAAATATAGTTTCTCACTCAGTGCTCTGTTTTCTTCAAGTATGCATTATAATTTAAATTGAAAATGAGAAGAAGTCCCGGTTTCCACCGCAACAGACATTGATATAAATGTGTTTTTTGACAGACTTGACATTTACATACATACATTTCTAAAATCTTAATATAATATCAATAAGACTCAAAAATATGACATCCTCATGAAGCTCAGAAATAATATCTCTATATATTTGATAACTTATATGACTTACTGCCAACTATCCAACTACTTGAAAAGACAGAAGATGAGTTATTTTGGTCACACAGCGGTCTGTATACCTGAAAGGCCAGAATGTGCTTTTCACAGTACAATAGGACTCAAATAAACTGCATGAATGGTGTTGGTAATAAAGTGTCATGTCCCCCACATAGGATAAAAATGTCTCCAACTGAAGACCTAAGTCACATTTTGGTGAAGTAAGATCATTTCGCCCTTTTTTACCACTTGTAACAGAACTTCTCTCCTTTCGTAGAAGCAGTTGTTGATATTGATGTTGTCAGATCCTTTTTCTATCCTCCTGACCTACCTTTAGTCGCCATATTGCGCAGTAACTGGTCTGCCATCTCCTTTGGGAACACCGGGGCCAAGCTGAGGCCCAGGGAGCCGTCTGCTCTCCTGCTGCACAGAGCCTCCAGGCTGCTGCACACCTGAGCCAAGCAGAGGTCGCACAGGGCCTGGGGGCCGTCGGCATCCTGCAATGGAGTGGCGGGTGATCAGAAACTAGGTCATCACAAATCATTACAAAGGTATGAGTGCAGTGACAAAATGCAGACAAATTACTGAAAAAACAAACATATTATATATTTAAAAAATACATTTAGGTGAAACGGTAATTTAAAAGTGGAGTTTTTAATAGTACTACATCGTAAAGGGTGTAAAATATCTATGTACAATCACTCAGATCAAACTCAAAACCCGATCATGCCCCTCCCTCTCACTGTCTAAGTGAACGGTGACTGTAAAAACTACACTGCGCATGCTCAGAGTATTGTCCTATTTAATGTGTGTGGCAAAAAAATTATGACCATAGGGGCACTGAGCTGCCATCCCCACGATACGTCATCTCACATAATTCATAGCTGATTGGCTGTAAGTACGTGTGCCGCGAAAAGTGTGGTGTGTGAAGAGGAGAGAGAGACGAGTCCCAAAACCAGGAAGTAAGCTGCGCATGGGTTCCCTCCACAAATAGC
>NW_011339952.1:0-2990 GCF_000735185.1 Notothenia coriiceps | reverse complement strand
CGGCTGAGCTGCCANATCAGTTTTGTAACGAAGTGGACGCGGCCACTGTTTTGCCCCTAAAAGTGCTTTCTAATGCCGGCTTTTGCGTTTAAATGCGGTTCATGATGGTACCCATCATTTAAACGCAAAAGCCGGCATTAGAAAGCACTTTTAGGGGCAAAACAGTGGCCGCGTCCACTTCGTTACAAAACTGATGGGCAAAATGGACCAAAAGTGTGTTTAAAGTGTTTGCGGGACCCCAGCGAGCTCCAGACCGTGTGCATTGTGTCGGGGGGCCCGGTTCATGATGGTACCCATCATTTAAACGCAAAAGCCGGCATTAGAAAGCACTTTTAGGGGCAAAACAGTGGCCGCGTCCACTTCGTTAACAAACTGATAGGCAAATGGACAAGCGGGGGAAAACGGCCGAGTCGCTGCTCCAGGCTGTGTGCATTGTGTTAGGGAACCATTCATAGGGTTCCCTGAGTGTATACATGTTTTAAATAGTAGGATACCTCCAGGGCGCATCACCACATTTTACAAGCCAGGGAAGGTGCATGGATCCTGGGTAAACATTGATTAAGTGTTTTTAAATGTGTGGAACAGTGTTTTGTCACTTTCAAAACTCTCCTGTCATTGACCGGAGAAATTGGGTCGATGTTGTATTCAATCTGGCCATTAATATTCCAGTGAGACGAAGTACGCACATTGACCGGAGTGATCCCATGTTAATTTTGTCCAAAAACCGGAGCATTCCCTAGCCCTAACCCACGGCAGTGTCCGATGAGAAAACTATTTTATTATTGCTGCAATGATTTTTAACATTTGTGAAAGGTAGTGATTTGTCTCCCTGGGAGGAGGTTGTCACAAATAACGTATTAAAGCATTTCATTTGGAGGACTTGTTGGAAGAAACCAATTTAGGCTGGAGGCTAAATGTGTCGCTAACTGCTGTTTCTGCTGGATGTATACCACTAGGAGTATGTGAAAAAGGATGTATTGTAGTAGAACCGATCGTTTGAAAATAAACACACACATTCACAAAGCTGTGTTTCTCTGTGACTCATACGTGGCCCCAGAGGTCTTATCTCACATGTGAACACACTCACAAGCACGCACATGCTGAGAGGCTAATGGACATCGACTATAGTCTTAACTGTCACCTGTTGGCTTTTCGCACAGTAAATGAGCTAGCTTCAGCTTTATCCACACTTTCATGGTCCGGATGTTGGAGGGTGGAGGTGTAATGAAGAGAAAAAGAGAGCTATGGGAGTGAACCTTCATGTGACTGACCATCAGAAACACATTTAATCGGGTAATAGAGCAGATAAAAGTGGAGGGGATTGAGACGAAAAGAAGAAGAGCGACAGAATATTTTTCCTTTGTGGCCTTTGGTGGCCCTAAAACAGCAGCTGCCAGTGATTGCACTGACTATCAAACATATGTGTTAAGCCTCCTGCTGATTACATATCTTTTTATTAAAGCACGGCCAAATAATTACGGTGGGCAAATCAGTAATAGCTTGTTCGGGGGAATTACAAAACTGTTGAGTGAGGACTCAGAAACCGCCAACGGCTGCCAGACCTTCAAAACCAAAGACCTGTTTCTTTCTCTCTGAAACATCTCTGTTGGGTTTTTTACTCCCCTGTCTGCTTCTTTTTGCTGCTCTATGAACAATTTCAGGATTTGATGTTTGGATATTGGATGTGTTTTAATCACTTTTTCCCTGCTGGTTTGGAAGGTGTGTGCTCTTGTCAAGCTCCATGCAGCACTGTAGAAATGTGTGATAGTCAAGGGTTGGCAGTGAATGAGAGACAAAGTGTGCGTGGCACATCTTAACTGTCTTTGGCAATCCTTGACCTCGATCTGCAACCGTTCTTACATTTTATCTTGCGGTTGCAAGCCAAAACAGTGGTCAAATGGGTCCTGACAACTGAGTACCTGGATTGTTAGTTATTTTTGAACTATTTCAAGTACTTGTTGGCTCACAAAAAGGCCTTATCTGCCACCTATATTTTGGAGGGTATATATATATATATTTGTATTATGACACCTTTTCAATCCAGACACTAACCCTATCTCTCATACAGTTTCTCTAAAAGCTCACACACGGTTCTTATTCTCGTCAGAACCTTATCTTTACTACAAGCCAATAGAGAATATGCGTCATTTCCACTGTATTGCACTCAAACAAGCGACTTGACATTTGGTACCAGGTGCCTTTCTCAATTCCGTTTCCACTGCAATTAATACTTCATCAATGTGTGCAAGGTTCTTATGTCATTACCTTATAATGCATTCACACCAGCACAAAGCAATTTTTTTCCGTGCTGCGCGATAGGATGTAAGTTCAATGCAAAAACTAAAATTTGCGGCGGGCAGAGCGAATGGCGCGATGTGTCTCGTGAAATCAATCATCAGCGGTGAGATTCTCCACCTGTCGTCACTAATGTTTGGACTTTGTTGAATTAGCAAACAAAACATCAGCTGATATAATTTGTACAAATCACAGACTGTCTATCGCAGGGATGGGCAAATGGCGGCCCTCTTTTTGCGGCCCTCAGATTAATTTATAAACAACGTAATTCATTAAAAAACTCCTAGTTACGTCGCGAGCTGCGTACATGATTTCAAATACCGCAAAATTATCTGTGGCGCGTTTGTGTGTATTGTTTGTTTCCCGGGGAAACACTCACAAGAAACACCGGCTGTTGTTATGCCTGCTGTGACGTTAAGTTGCCGCTTGTAATTATGCCTTTACAAGCTTAAAAGTTGTATTTATCATCTTAATTTGGCGAAACAAGTTTAATATTCTAAAAACTAAGACTTTGTTTATTTTAAATCAGATGAAAACAAACTGTCACGGACTCTGCCGTGTTATCTATGATTACTATACTGTTACGGTGAGTGAAGCAAGCAGGACCCAAATGCAGATAACGCTGAAAATGCCTTTATTTCAAGGATAATATAGACAAACGGAACACTCCCCGGTGACCACAGTCACCAACAAAA
>NW_011339951.1:0-11635 GCF_000735185.1 Notothenia coriiceps | reverse complement strand
ATTTGCATGCTTATTGTAGTTGTAAGGGCAATGCCTGTGGCACCATGGAGCATATGTGTGGGCTGGACCTGTATTTTACAGGAAAGGAGTGATCAGAGGGTCGAGTTGTCGATTCTTGTTCAGTTTTCATCTTCCTCACCCTCTCAGACTTTGAGTTGCGCGCGCTGCTAAAGAGACGCGCTACCATGGAAACCAAACAATGGTGTACCTGTATTAAAGTCTGAGTGGAAACAGTCGTGAGTAAATCTGATTTTGTCAGAAATCGGGAGAAATGCGGGTGTGTCCCGCGAAAATCGGGAGGGTTGGCAAGTATGACACACACACACACACACACACACACACACACACACACACACACACACACACACACACACACACACACACACACACACACACACACACACACACACACACAATGTTCGTATTTAGTCTCCTGATTTTAAATACCCTAGTATGGTTTTGTCACCATTTCCATAGCCCCAACAAAAATATTTTCCACCAGCCGCCACTGATAGCATGATAGGTCTCCTTTAAATTGTGGGTAGGGTAGATAGCCCCCATTGTTCTGTGACCTTTCAATCATCAAACCGTGGGTCATATTTCATTGTGTTCATTTGTATCTGAAGTTGTACTCATGGATGTATAAAAAATAGTTCTGCCGTAGTTATTCTTCCGGCAACAATCTTGATTCTGATTGGCCAGAAGACTCGAAAAAACATCAGCAAAGATGTTTTATTGAGAAGATGTTTTTTTTTCCTTCACTCACACATCTGCGACCCACTCGAAACGGGTCCGCGACCCACCAGTTGAGAACCACTGGTCTCTGAACTGAAAACTCACAATATATATATTTTGTTTAGTTAACATCCTAACGTTTGCAACGATTCAAACTGTATCAGGATGAGGATAAACATGTATTGCATGACGCACAAGAGATCTACAACATTACAACTGATTTAATGGTTCAGGGATTCAAAAGCAAAATAAACAACGAACACGAAAATATTCCGTGTAAACATATAGCTTGTAGAGCTGGAACAAGCTGGAGATATGTCTATCATCAACTTTGAAGATTAACTTAAGTTGGGATAAAGGAAGAAACTGGAAATGGGCTCACTTAATTTCATCACCAGCTTTGTAGCGAAAAATATAATCAACATTTTTGTTAACGGTCTGACGTTTTAGATGAAGTGTAGCGGTTGGGTAAACTAAACGAAGCAAATGTCAAATGTATTTGGTACCTGTGGTTGATCCATTTGTCCTGCGATGAAAAACAACTATCGGTCGTAGTTTACAGTCACATTTCAGCCTTAAATGCTTTTCGTTTTCCGGAAAAATCCGACCTCGACGCCAAACACATAATATCAACGGTAGGCTACGTAGCAAACAGGATCGCACCCAATAAACTGCCCACATACGTTGGGGTTTCATTAACAGATCATTCTACTCAAAACCAGCAACAAAGAGAGGAAGGCTAATGTGGGTTTAGGCTGAGGGAATATAAACAGTACAAATTATCTTTGTCTGTGGTTGCAGTAAGTGGTGTTATAGCAAGGTTCTGTTACTACTGGTAAGAACTCCCGGCTGTGATTGTGGGCTGTCCCGGGGCTGTCCGATGGTCCTGGAAGGAGTCTTGTAGGAACCAGTGTAAATAGTTTTAAATCACCAGTAGGTAGGCCCACATCTACGTAAGTAAAAACGATGCATTTTTAAGCACCCATGTCCTATTTAATGCTCTCCTTTTTCCGTTTTCTAAACTTGAGGTAGCTTACTTACTTTGTTTCTGAGTATTAACATCATACTATTATAGCTCAAACGTTACACCACTGCATGTAGAGGAATTTGTTGTTGTCTAGAAGCAGATAAAAAAAGGTCAAATGGGTTAGAATCTGCCTTAACAAAATACACAATTACACAAATAAAGGGCAACGTTGAGACTAAACAATAGAGGAATGAGCAAATATGAAGTTTGAGGAAATAGATGAACTCATGATGTGATAAGAAGAAGGAACCTTTTTTTAAATTATTATTCTGCTTTAAGTATGATTTATAATTTGTTATAGTAGTACGTGGGGTTGTGCTACATTTATTGCTAATTGTTCTTTTTATAGCCAAATCATATAATTGAGGACTGTTACACTATAATATAATAAGCTATTTAAGCTAACATAAAGTTGTTGAAAAAATTGTATAATGAATACTTAATTAATAATCAGTTGAATAATAGAAAAGAACATACACTGTACTACTGAGAGCACCATATATTGTATTTCTACTTTTTGTCTATTTTTATGTTACTATATTTTACTTTATTGCTTTTTTTTATTCTAGGTTAATGTAAAAACTTTTGAAAGCCTTTGTGTTAAAACAAATAATATATATATATATATATCCGTATATATATATATACGGATAAATACTTTGCATTACTTACTTAGTGGAGATNCCCTGCTTACGTTACACCTATAGGCCTATGGCCTGAGCTGATTATCAAGACTTCATTGTAACAGTCGCGGGTGTACTGTGTGTGCGTGTGGGGAGTGTTGCAGTAGAAAATTCCACTGTAGCGCTGCAGCCGCCGCCACTGTGGGCTAAGCCCCGAATGTTTTCAGGTCCAGGCGACGCCCCTGGAGCCACCACTTGAGAATTGTCGTCTTTTTTAAGAAAAAATGTTCTTATGTCCATCTTCAAAAATTCTGAGTCCGACTGACAGTTTATTTTATAGGTATCTGTCAGCCAATAAGACGGATGTTTATTTCCATTCAACTCTCTGGTTGGTCTGGTGCCTTGCCTCTGTTGCATTCACTGAACACGGGAAATTACAATCCTGCCGTCCTCTCATGATGAGGTTCAGGTAAAGCACGGTTGATGTATGATTGACTCAATAATATAATACATGACTTTGAGAGTAGGCAATCTATGCCCAAGGACATCCAGCTGGCCCGCCGCATCCGCGGAGAGGGCTTAAACTGATCCGAGGCCAGCCCATCGAAACACAAAGGCTCTTTTAAGAGCCACCTCAGTCTTGACTGAAAGCCTCCTTCCTGACTAAAGAGCGATCTGCGAAAATCTTGAGGGTTTTGATAGCATTACAATACTTACATGTTTCTGCTAGCAAAGGTTACGCTAATATTAAAGAAGAAACAAAAAATGCAAGAATTCATACATGTTTATTATGAAACAAATCCAACATTTTGTAATGAATGTTATATTACAGAAAAGGACAAGCTCAACCGTAAAACTGTAGGACCACAAGAACAAGAAACTAGGGGAGTGTGTGCAAGTGCTAGTTATCACAGAGTTCTTCTAGGATCTCTAAGAAAAAAACAATGAATAAATAACATAAACCAAAACGGCCGGAGTAGAAGGAAAAAATAAAGGCAAAAAAAATGTGTCTTTTTTTTTTTTTGCCTTAATGCCTGCAGTAGGAAAACAGGGATGTGGTATTAACTGAGGTGGGTACTTAAATATTGATTCAATAATACATTGGGTGGGTAATGGTAAGCACATGATGTTACACTGGGGTCACCTTCTACCACCTATAGGATATATGTACACATAACATATCCGTCTTTTATAATCACTTCCTCAACAATGTCTCTTAAGAAAAACACGCTGTTTCAATCAATAAAGACGGTTGAATTACAGACATGGTAGATTTGATGAGACCACCACCAGGTGGTTTTATTTTTAAAATGTAGGCCCAGTGGTCAATGTCAAGCTATAGTTCAAACACAACATATAATAAACTTAAAACTTGCAGAGTCCATCCCATGTACTGTCTGGACTGTCCAGCTAAATCTCAATGTACATACCCAATGCTCTGTCTGATTCAAGGATACTTTAACTTCATACTGCTGGGGATCTTAAACACAAACGACACATATGACATAACAATATCAAACTGAGCCAATTCACAAAATGCACCTTTCCAACCTATGGATTCAGACAGAGGTATGTTTTCCACAAGACTCCCTTGCTAAGAACAATCAGAGGAGAAAATTAACTTTTTCTTCCTATTCTCCCAAATCTATGTGCAAAAAAGTTAACTACGGCTGCCAATCAGAAAGTTAATAATTTAACCTCAGGTTATTGAAATACTTCCAATGCAATTTCAGTATGAAAATCCTGCATTTTTTGGTTGTACTCTGAGCTTGATGATTTCTCCTGGTGAATTTCTGTTAATGGGGCTGTAGGAAACTTCACAATTGTGTTACAAATGCAGCTTAAACCGTTGTTTCAGTTCCATTGCATCTAGAGGTCTGTGAAAAGTAGTTCTTCATGTTGTTTGAGCTTTCAAATAACTGTTTTATTTCAACTACAATAGCATGGCTATTGTAAAACTTATTGTCAAATGTTACAAACACACTATCGTTGGAAAAATATACTGTAACCTGTTACCTAATTAATGTGAAACTCATTAATATTCTTAATACGTCAGGCTGAGAAAAGGAAAAAAGCAGAAGAAAAAAAAGAAAGTTGTCTTGGGTAAAATAGTAAGAATAAAACCGTTGAGTGCAGTAAATGGAAAACACAATGTAAAATGTAGTCAGCTTCTAGTTGCACAATATAAAAATAAAAGGGCTTGAGTCAATCCACATTCACTGTATTTAACCCAGTAAGTGGATTTCCTTTAAAAAATAAACAATACAAATAAAATACATATAAAAAACACATAGAACAGTGAAAAGCGAAAGTAACAAAAGTCCTTAAAACTCCCAAATCTCTAGAAACACGACTCATTATTACATAAAATAGCCTACCATTGCTACTACTATTTCATAACAAAGCTGAAAGATGAACAACAATTAATACGTATACGGATGTGAGAAGTAATATCAAAAGCAAACATCATGACTTTCACTCAAACAAAACAATAAAACAACATATCATTTTGTTACACTTGTACTGTAACACGACAGGGAATAGTATTTAGACTGTATTTAGGCTTGTACAGTCCTTTAATTATGAGGAATATCTGGGTGATTGGTTGATCAATAGACGGATTTTAAGTTGGATAGGTACCTTACTTCTATAAAAGTGACTTGCAACACATGCTACTGATTTTTATGGTGTGTATTTTTAAGAAGTTGTAAGCTTAAGCCTTTGAATATACCCATTTAAAAAGTAGCATGTCAATGTCAAGAAAAAGCCTTCATGCAAAAGGATGTGTTTCATTTTTGCCTGATAGTCAACCCCAGATCACAACTCCACCTGGTGACACATCCTGGTAAAAAAAAAAATGCTTTTATACTTTGTGGAGCATGCTACTGGTTGGGCACACCCAAATCTTGCATCACTATGATGTAGCCTTTAAAAATTCCAGTTATTCCTTATCAAAGCGTTTTCAAAGAGAGTGTTTTCACAATAAAAGGGCTGCATAGGTAACAATAGACAACATTGGCCTATGTTTGGTTTTTGCCTATAAAGAAAAACCCATGTTGAGAACAAGTCTGATTGTATCACATAGTGCAAATTGGCCGTGAAACGTGTTGCTACTTAACCGGCGATTCTATAGTCATGGGCCTCCCACCATGGTTGATGTTTTAAAGAGAAACTGAATATTATAGTACAGCAAACACTTCAAACTACACAAAACAGCATAGTTCTCTCTGGGTGCTCTCCTCCCAACTGCCTACTTTTTAAATGCAACCCAGTTTTCTGTTATTGTATCCTGTACCTTTCTCCATTCCCTCCCTCCCTTACCAGCAAAGTGAACTTTGGTCTAAGAAAACAGCAGCTTTTTTTAACTATGCATAATTATGGTTAAAAAAGTCATGTTCCCAAATGTGAGGCGTTGCAAAAACAATGAACAACGCAGTCACATTGCTTTTCTTTTTCAACACCTTACTTTTGACGCATTATTTTCAATTCAATTTTTTCTAATCTTCTCTTTCTTTTGCCTACCCTCACTACTGGCCTCTGTTACCCCACCCCCTTCCATTATTTTCACAATTCTATTGATAGAACATGTATCTTTTGGTACTTAAATCTTTCCATCAAATGATGTAAGACCTGGAAAAAAAAAATAGAAGTCTTAGTGATTTGATCTATACTTTATACAGATACTCATTTGACTCAAGAAGCAACTTCAACCTCGGATGTGTCATATTTGCAATATGATGCTAATATAATGCTAATTCAACCTCTCATCCTTCCTTTGTATTTAAATATATACAACTACTTTTTGCCCAGGTCTGTTGCGTACTTATTCCTGTGAATCCTTAATTGTGGAGTTTGGTTCACTTTCAATTGAATCAATTAAGGAAGTTGTGTTTCTTCTAAATGTAAAAAGGTAAGAACAATGTTTTGAGTGTGGAAAGAAAAATCAGATCAGAATAATAAGGAAACAAAGAACACATGTTGAAAACATTGGTCAAAATTGCAATTTCAGATGACCTTTTTTTTTTTTTACAGTTGATTATATTGAAAGTGAATGGACAGCCAGCCCTGGTTTTTCTTCTGTTCCTTAAGTACTTCCTCCTTCTCTTCCGCCTCAGCGCATCTTGTGTTCAACGTCAGCGTTGGCCATGTTGGAGCCAGGGCTGGGGTCCTGCTGTCGTCTGGACTGGGGAGAGAGAGGGATGGAAGGATGAAAGAGGGAAAGAAAGAAAGAGTGATGGAGCAAGACACAAGAAAGGGTATAGAGGGAAAGAGATTGATTGAGTACACTTTTCAAGGACAAACAGGTGTAAAGTCAAACTGGTAACTCTTAACTTGAACATTAATCTCAAAACAGTATGCATCATAAAGTTATAACTGATTACAACAATATTAAACTGTGTTGTGAAGTATTAACTGTTTGCACCCCGGATATTAATTAATTAATTATGAGAGCAGTAAAGTTTGTTAACACTTGAGAAATATCTTATATTTGGTTACAATAGAATAGAAGAATAGAATTGGGAGGGATGAAACCCCCTTTAATGGTCACACATGCAGAGAACACAGCACACACAGTGAAATTTGTTCTCTGCATTTAACCCATCCTAGTACCAGGAGTCTAGTACTAGGAGCAGTGGGCAGCTATTGTACAGCGCCCGGGGAGCAATGGGAGTGAGGGGGGAAGGGGGAGGTCCTGTGCCTTGCTCAAGGGCACCTACTCTACGGTAAGTTTTTAGCCCTACAGTATTTGTTTTTTAAAAGGGGGTTGTATTATGCACTTATCCATTGTCACAGTTTTACATACAGTAGATATCGGTTGGCCCGCCACCTATTTGAAAAAAACAGGATTTTTGTGGACGGATGCAGCAGCAATGAGTTTGAGATACCTAAAACAAAAACCTAGCTATAAAAATGAATATCAGTTTTGGAGTACGTAATATTAAGACTTTAGACAGCCAAAAACAGTCATTTTCACCTGCAGCAAATGCTAGTTGCTGGTGTTCCATTTCCTTTAATCTGTTTGTTTGTGTTATTATTATGTTTTTGTATTATTTGACTTTAACTTTAACTATATATTTATTAGTTGTTTCCTTTCTTCTCTTTTCGTTTCTCTTCACTATTATCTGTAAAGCGTCTTTGAGCACCTGTAAAAGCGCTAACAAATTAAATCTATTATTATTATATGTCGTTGCCACTCTTTGCATATCATGTATTTTGTTTTTTACCATGTTTGTAAAATGTAATTTCCTTAAAGGCCATGTAATGCATCTAACACAGGTGTTTTTTAACATGTAGTTTAGATATCACCAGAATAAAAATAAATACAAATGTTTAAAGTTTGGTCATAATTAAATGACATATACGTTAAAAACCGATGTTGGTTCCGAAGTTTGCCGAGTACGCCCCCGAACGAGCTGTGACGTCACACGTGGCAAACATTGCCATTTGATCAAATCAGTCCAAATGGCAAGCAACGCGACGACTTCAGACAGCGACAGCGATCATTCAAGCTCAGATTCGGTGGGTTATNTTAAGGGTTAATTGATCACCAAAGTCACTAAAATAATGTTCAGGACAGCCGTATACCAGCACCAGTTTCCGGAGGTAAAATGGACAGGAAAGCGCTTATAAATGTAATTTATTATATTATTATTTGGTTAGTATTATTATTAATTGGAAACTGGGCGTGAAAGAGTATAGTTCCGATTCAGTTTCTCCATTCTGAAATTATAACAAATCAATTATAAATATACAGGACTGTCTCAGAAATTAGAGATTGTGATAAGTTCTTATTTCTGTATGAAATTAAAAAAAAAAAACAAAAAATTCATAAATTCTGGATTCATTACAAACAACTGAATATGCAACTTTTATTATTTCTAATATTGCTGATTATGTCATTACAGCTAGAAAACTCAAATATCCATCTCAAATATGTAGGAATTATCATGAAAAGTATTACTTATCTTAGGGTGTTCACACGAATACTGAATCGTTAATAACTGAAACCACTGCAAGGTTTCCTGAGCTGAAAACACTCAGCTTGTCTATAAGGTTATGGGGTAAGACTGCTGTCGTACTGCTGTCCAGTAGGACCGTCATGCCCCCTCATTCAGGAGGGGTAAGACCAAAAAGAATCTCATAGAGCAGCTTTCACAGGTTAGTTTCATAAGCACATCCACAAAAAAGTCTGTGGAAGGGGAAATGTGAGAAACGCTGCACAACCAAGAGAGAGACCGCCCTTAACAGGATTGGAAGAAGATCGCTCCAATTTGGGGAGCGCTTCAAAGGACAGTGGACTGAAGCGGAGTCCAGGTATCAAAAGTCACTGTTCACAGACGTGTCCGGGGAATGGGCTACAATAGCCCGTTTTATTCCATGTCAAGCCAACTCTGGAACTCAAAACGAGAGGCGTCGACTTGGCTAGGAAAATAACACTGGACAGTTGCCACAGTGTCAAGCCTCTTCAGACGAAAGCAAGTTTTGTATTTCATTTGGAGTTCAGGCCAGTAGTCCTGGAGAAAGGCTGGAGAGAGCAAACAGTGCTGAAATCCATGATCACAGTCAGGATGGTTTGGGGAGCCATGTCAGTGGCTCTTGTGTTGGTCCACTGTGTTTCATCAAGCCAGAAGTAATCAGCTGATTACCCAGAGATTTTAGGCACACATGCTTCCGTCGCTGAAAAGCTCTATGGGGAGAGAGGAATATTTGTCCAGCATGATCTGGCACCTGCCCACAGTCAAACCAGTAACTGCTGTACTGCATGGCATAACTGTCCTCGATGGCCTACAAAGTCCCGACTAACCCCTAGAGAATATGTGGGTATGTGAAGAAGAAGCTGAAGACACGCAACCCAACAAGCGTAATGACTATAAGGCGTATTGAAGCGTCCTGGGATCCTAGACACATCAGCAATGCCACAGGCGATTGCCTCCATGCCACGCCGCGATGATGCAGAATCCGTGCAAAAAGATCCCAACAGTACGATGCATTAAGGACTTCAATGGTTTGATTGTGTTGCTTTAGAATCTTTTGGTTTACTTGTCGAGGAACTATTTGAATTTTGAATAGGATTTTGAGTTTTCTTAGCTTTGCCATAATCGCATATTAAAATAATAAAGCTGCAATATCAGTGATTGTAATTGAATCCAGAATGTATGACATTTTTGTTTTTTTAATTGCATTACAGAAAATAAAGAACTTTATCACAATATTCTAATTTTCTGAGACAGTCCTGTATTTGGCTGCTGCCCCCTTTCACAGCAGTATGGTTTTCATTATGATATTCCTGTCTGATTCTCCAACAATCTGTTGTAAGTAAAACACTGACTATGGATAAGTAACTCATACAACACCACTTCAGCTAGTCGGTAACCAACACGTTCTCAAATGTGAAAACATCTATACTTAATCTACAACTACAGGCTGATGTGATGTCAACTGAAAAATGTTTGCAGTTCCAAAAACATTCACTAGAGGTAGCCGGAGTACTATTTTAGACAAGGCTCGACGCTGCTGTTTATACACTTTACTGACGTTGATATATTAGTCAAGATAGCTTGCAGACAGACAGGCAGACGGACAGTCAGACATAAACACACCAACACCAAATTGATTATTAGGTCATCATTGTAAGCCGGCTGTATGACAAGACTTTTAAATATATTTCATGAGTGAGTGTCTGTGAGCCCATGGCATGACCTGCTACTGCTGTACAAAAAATAAACATTTATGATTATATGTTTACACTTAAGTGATAGCTGAGCAGAATTGGGAGGTTGAGTAATGGGGAGTTGGTGGGACGCGTGATAACGAGTGGGGAGAGGGGAGTCGGAGAGCAGACAGAAATGCAGACATAGATAGTAAAGGGGTTGCTTATTTCAACTGGAATGTAGTTTATGTCATCTCAATGACTCACCATAATAGCAACATACACACAGTCACATGCACACAAACACATACAGTATGTCATACTACCATTTTGATTCCTCACAGCCAGACTGACTCCACTTTATGTCTGTCTCCTCTAGTGAGGATTTTGGTTGCTCTATCAGAACTGCTTCTAAAGACATTTTAAATTAAATACATTTTTGTTGTATGTTTTTAAATTGTCATCTGGTATCAATCACTGGTTCCTATTTATTTCCTGCCCTTTAGAAGTGAAAAAGGGTTTATAATCATCATTTATTTCCTGTCAAATCTGTTTCTTTTGTTATTAACACAATATTACTGGGAGCAGGGGCCTCATTTATAAACGTGGAGTACACTCAAAAGAGGGCATACTCCAGTTTCTAAGCAATCTTTGCGATTTATAAAAAACAAACATGACGGTAAAATGTGCGGTCCGACCTCCACGGACACTCTGACCCATGCGTACGCACAAAAACGGGAGAGATGAGAAACTGTGACACCGTTGGCAGGAAGAATGGAGATAATTATGTGAAAATAATACCATAAATATAATGTTACCTCTCATGTGTCATATTATATATGAAGAATTAATTTGCCAAAAATGATTAAAGCCAATCTTAAAATGATTAAACAAACGCCTGTTTGAGACTCCTCAGTGCACACAAAAACATAAATTGGAGAAATAAAAAAAAACGGATATGTTATTGAAAACCACCTCGAATATGTTGCGCTAATGTTATGAAATGTATTCTCATAAATGATGCGGTAAGCAAAAGAACAGAATTAAGTCTAAACTTAGGCCGTTTTGAATTTCTATAGGTTGTATAGATACGAGCATGGTTTTACACTGAACAAAAATATAAATGCAACACTTTTGTTTTTGCTCCCATTTTTCATGAGATGAACTCAAAGATCTAAAACATTTTCTATATACACAAAATAACCATTTCTCTCAAATATTGTTCACAAATCTGAAAAAATCTGTGATAGTGAGCACTTCTCCTTTGCCGAGATAATCCATCCCACCTCACAGGTGTGGCATATCAAGATGCTGATTAGACAGCATGATTATTGCACAGGTGTGCCTTAGGCTGGCCACAATAAAAGGCCGCTCTGAAACGTGCAGTTTTGCTTTATTGGGGGGGTCTGGGGGGGTCCGAAAACCCTAGGGTTGAACCCTAACCCTAACATGTCACCCATCTCCTTCGCATAGTGTTGATCAGGTTGTTGATTGTGGCCCGTGGAATGTTGGTCCACTCCTCTTCAATGGCTTTGCGAAGTTGCTGGATATTGGCAGGAACTGGAACACGCTGTCGTATACGCCGATCCAGAGCATCCC
>NW_011339950.1:0-2785 GCF_000735185.1 Notothenia coriiceps | reverse complement strand
ATCCTGACCACTCACATTTGTACACTGTGAACAAATTATATTATTAAACAAATATATAACATAAATACAAAAAATACTCTAATTTAGTCTCTTTTCCAGCGCTCTTCATCAGTAACTTTAGCATTTCTGAGTGTCCTTGAACGCATCAATATTAGCAGATGCGTCACACCAAGTCCGGGAGATTTATTCTGCTCTGACTACTGCTAGGTAAATTCATGTATCCATAAACACCTGAAGTTTAAAGTGTCAAATGAACTATTTTTCAAAGTATAACACACCGTTTGAGTCTGTTCATAGACTGTTTATTGGCGTGAGAACTGATATTAATTTACACATTAAAGGAAACAGCTTCTTAGCAGCGTATCCAGTCTTAGCCCGTTAGCATTGTGCTAGCAGCTTTGCGTTAGCCCGTTAGCATTGCGCTAACGCTGCTAGGCTGCTAGCTAAGTTAATCTCTCCCTAAACAGTTGAACTTTAAAGTGTCAAATTAACTCTTTTTCAAAGTATAACACACCGTTTGAGTTTGTTCATAGACTGTTTACTGGCGTGACAACTGATATTAATTCACACATTAAAGCAGAGCTCTCAAGTCTCACGCAATTGGCGTGAGACACACGCATTTCACTCCATTCACACGCTCACACGCCACACCTTGTATTTCTCACGCAGAGATTTCTTTCCAGGGTACCGCCCACCAAGTTGCGCCGCAATTTTGTAAACAAACTAGGCTTGTTTGAGACGCGTGCACTCCACTAGGTTGGAGGGTTAGATCTCTGGCTAGAACGTCAGTTTTGTTGGCTAACAGCTAGTTTGACTCCACAACTCTTTTTAAAAAGGCTTTCAGTTTTTAGAGGAGAGCAATATGATTGAAATATGTGGATCCCAATCCACATATATCATGGCACCATTCAGAGCAGAAGTCCAGGTATATTATTTAATAACATGGACACCATAATTCTACCTTTTTCCTAATATTGTGAACAAAGATGTATAACTTTCCAGAGGTGTAAAATCCTATAAAAGTATTTTAAATCACTGTGCAGTGTTTTGGCCGATGATAAGCCTTCAAACTTCTGGATATATTACTGTTGGCAGAGAAAGAGAGGAAAACAAAGAGGGACTGAAGGATTTACAAATGGTAAACTGCATATTTCAGAGGGAAAAGGATACGAAGAGAATAGATCCACATAAAGCACAAGCGAGTGAGTACATGCACATATTCTACGAAGAGCACAGTGAGGGAGACACAGCCTAATAGCATGATGATATTAATGAGGTACCATTCATCATGCAGACTCATCACTTAAGTTGATGAATACCAGCAATTTAAGGTAGTGCCTCAAGTGGAACATGGCTCTCGCTGCTCCTCTAGCTAACCTTTCAGTCTATTATGCCTTGCGTCTCCACAGACTCAACAGTGAATGAACCGATACAACAAGTGTGGAATATCTACCTGAATGCATCAGCAAGAAAAGATTAATGAAGCATTAATGGGGAAAAAAATACTCAAGAGTTTTTAAAGACCACCATGACTCCAATTATACACATGCATACATGGTTTTATATTAGCGTGCACATAACCCCCGCGCAAAATCACACCATCAAACCCTTGCAAACATCTAAAGTCCTATCTCTTTCTTCTCAGTGCAGCACAGAAAACACATTTTAATTCTATATAGTTAATTAACTACTCCCATCTGTGAACCTTTCTGCTTAATTGCAAGTTGCTGACATGTTCATTACTATGGAGGAATGGTAAATACACACATAAAGTTCGAAAGTGATAGAAATCTAAGGCTGGCAAATTAAAGCGATCTAACATTAGCTGATTAGTGGGAAAGCTGAAACCTTATCTGGGAACTTCTGTGCTGAAAAACATGCCCAAATTAGATTTTTCTTAAAGAATGCTGTGTTTGCCCCTTGTAGCAATCAAGTCAGTCGTGCATGAATAATTCATCCATAAACAGGGCATTTGTTTGTGAGGCATTTTGAAGATTTAAGGCATTTAACTGTTGTTTGTCTCTTTTTCTCCTCTTCTACTTCTTATTGGCCTTAGTTAACCCTTAAGGTCCTTACACACCAAACTGACACCAAAAATCACCAAAGAACACGTCCCAACGGGACGTCGCCTCACGTCTCCTGCGTCTTGGCCATGTTTCGCACTGGAACACACAGCAAAGACTTCAGCCGACGGCCAAGTAGCACCTACGAACTGCGCATTCGTGAGTGGCAATATCTCTCCTTACCAGCAGGCGGCGGTAGTGTGTATTCTTCATTCAAAAGAGTCAACAACCGGAAGAGAGACTGCGTGATAGACCGAGAGAAGAAGAACAGACTGCGTGATATAAACAAACAACAAATACCGTGTGTGTTCCATTTTCGCTCTACAGCGAGAAGCTCATGGGGCTTTCCCGAACCTGTGTCGAGAGCTGGAGTTAAATGAAATCTCAGGTTTGCCTTCTTAATAGTTTTTTTTGGGTCCCTCACTTCCGTTTTGCTTCTCATGCACTGATTCGCTAAGCTGAACAGCCAATCAGAGTGATTTCTTTGCCCGACGGCCTCCCAATTCAACATGTCGAATCGGCGGCGGAAGGTGTCGGCATGGCCGAAAAGACACAACGGTGCAGTACACACCAATCTGAGTAGGGCGACACAACGCTCATCGATAGCCCGACATCTATCGACATCGAAAATCGGCTCGGTGTGCAAGGGCCTTTAGATGCACGAGTCACTGGACCCTACACTCTTCCATAAGTGGGTCAAAAAGGACCGGTATTATAATAAT
>NW_011339949.1:0-2331 GCF_000735185.1 Notothenia coriiceps | reverse complement strand
CCTCGCTGTACACAGCTCCAGTTTGGGCATTGGCCTGTCATCAGATTGTATTTGTTGTTGCTGCTGCAGCGGAAGTTTAGTAGGCCTACAATTATTTTTGATTAAATATTCCAAATCTCCACCCTCCATAATTGCACTTGCTTCAGTTGCTTGCTACTTTCTAACGGCGGTGAGAGGGATGCAGTGACGCTATCTATCTTCTATCGATTAGATTTAGGATTAGAAAATTATAAAAGTAGGGTAGACATGTGGATATTATCCGACTGAACAAAACGTGCATTTATCGAACAGGTTAGTTTTCCACTGACCTTATTTCGCGCTATTTTCCAAAACCGTGTGGAGAAATCCCATTGCTTTTTTGTCGAGGGAGACCGAGCGCAGCTTACTTCCAGGTTTTAGGAGGCGTCACTGCAACACTAAGTTGATGCGATTTGATTGGATTGTGAGGCAGCATGGCCCTGAATAATCACAGGTTGATAGGGGCATGACGTGAGCCTTGTCTGATTGGTCAATCCCTCCATTTTTTTTCACCAAGGCAAGCCAATTTCGGCTTGCCTCAGAGTGCAATCTACTGTTTCACCATAACATCTAGAGGGGCGCTGTTTCATTCTTTGTAAAATACTGAGATGAGAATGGGCGGGAGAGACACACAACAACGAATTTTCGAAACTAAACAATGTGTTTTTATTTATTTATTAAAATTATAACTACAATCCGAAAAAACAGGGGAAGCCTGGCTTCCCTTGGCCTCCAGGAGAAAACGCCACTGGTTTTCACTATAAGTAGGGGAGACCGGGTACAGTTGAAACACGGGTTGGTTGTAACACCCTCAATATCTCCAAAAAAAAGATGTTGGACGGACACTATAATTTACAGTTTTTTACTATGTTCAATCTGAATTTTCTTTAAAATAAAAAACATCTATATTGATTCTGAATTTTCTCCATCCAACTCACAGGTTTATCATTACTTTGAGAACAAATATTATTAATTTAACCCTTTTAGAAGGGAAGATATGGTCATTTGTTCTGGGAATGTCATTTTAGAGCCTGAGACCTGAAAAACAGGCTCAGGCCTAAACTGGTTAAATATACAGAACTACTACTTGGAATACAAAAGACGAAGACAAAAACCTCTGCTAGCTTCCGGCCTTCAAACACAGCAAATTGTGTAGACCATTACTTCGAACATTATATAATACATTTTAGAAACCTTTCTCTCCAGATAAATGGGAAGAAATGTATCTGTCAATCACAGGTGCTCTTGCAGCATGCAGAGTTGAACAGAATAGGCAGATTATTCATAAAACACCCAGGATCTCCACACCCAGCTCAGAGTATCTGGCATTTACTGTAGTTTACAGCCAATAAACATGAGGCAATTCAAGGCAATAATATACACAGTTATCTGCAAAACAGCAATTACGTTATTTAAGTAATGAGACGGCACAAGTACAGATGTATCAATAGACCAGCTTTTATTCCGGTAAACCAGAAACAAAAACCACCCACATGTTGACTCCAGAATGAAACACGTTTTTAAACAAGTAAAAAAAATTGAAAAGTTTTATGGTAAAAAATAAAGTTAAGTTTGCTTTTCTTGTGTGATCTCTTGAAGCAAAGCTTTAATACCCAGTATGAAGTGGATGATGTCAGTAAAAGATTACACTAGAAAGCTCTTTCAGGGTTATGCCTATAGCCCAGGCCTTATTTCATTTGGTTTTTCAAGATGGAATTGTTGGAGCGGTTCTGTGTGGACTGAGTTGATATCTATCCATCAAGCATGATCACATGGACCCATTGTTAGTTTTAAATATTGGGGAGTGACACCAGTCATTGCTCTATTGATGTGTTTCAACAAACGGTTGAACTAAAAGGGCACAAAATCACCGTTTAATTTGCTGTACTTCACAGACGATATCCCAGAGTCCATTAAATGGCTATTCTGAAAAACCTAATGGATCGACCTATGATCACTCCCTGCATAGGGATGACTTCTTTATTGCTGATATGGCTCTAACAAACCAAAGGATGACAAGGTCTGTAAACATTGAGCTTGATGACAAATCTTTAATGTATTCCCAACAAAATATATACTCATAAATAAAAACCCTGGTACTCTATTTATTGTAACTATGCGGATTCAAACTTGTATTATCTGCACAAAAACACAAACATTTGTAATTTATATTTTAAGAATAAAGTGACCATAGAACAGATCAGCAGGTTACATATTGCTTCAGAGCAGCTACGAAGCATTTGCCACAAATCAACATTTTATATATATATATATATATATATATATATACATATATGCATACAGTAGAGATTT
>NW_011339948.1:0-1592 GCF_000735185.1 Notothenia coriiceps | reverse complement strand
GTGTGTGTGTGTGTGTGTGTGTGTATGTATATATGTCAATCAACAAGTAAAGCAGATTAATAATAATAACAACAATAATAATTAATAATAATAATGATAATTAGTTATAGATTATAAATAAATAATTTAGGGACAACGGGGTGGGATTAAATAAGTTATATTTCTTCTCACTCCTTTTCCAACACTAGATGTGTGACTGTTTATGTTGCTAATGCTGTTGTTGTTGTTGTTTTTGTTGTTGTTGTTGTTGTAAAGGTCACTTTGTTTTGTTTTCTCTTGCATGACTATGCACTGCAAAAAATTTTTTTTGTAATTATTTATTTTACTTGTTTGAAATAAATGTATCAATCAATCAATCAATCATCAATCAGATTACTGTGACATAACATACTAAGAAATAATTAATAATATTGTTAATTTCTTCTTTTCTAAGGTTAGATTGTTCTGTAGTTTTACATAACACACTACCGTAATAAACATATTATTAATATTTGTTTTTTCTTGTATTTATGTGCATTGCGTTTGAAACTGTATTGAGGTCATCCTAAATGAATGGAGAGTAGAAAGCGCTCTAAGTTACAGCTTCTTAAACGTCTGCTGGTGGCATTTCAAAAGGAAAAGGTAAAAAAGGGGACATCTCATGTCCCCTGGTGTCCGCTGTGTTTTGAGTCTCTTGCAACGTTTTTTTATTTGTATAATGTTTGCCTTTGCAGCGCTTCCTTCATGCATCAAAGTTGGTGAAGATGTTTCATTAAGTGGGTTTTTATATTTGCATCGTTTTCAAAAGCGCAGCGAGCTTCTCCTATCAGACATGTTTTGGGCCAGCGTAAAAAGGAGAAGGAGTAGAAAGTGGAAATACCTTAAAGTTAAGTTCAGTACTTTAATATTTTTAAAAGTCTTGTGGTGGCATTTGAAAGAGGGAAAGGTCAAAAAAAAGGTAGTGAAAAACATAGAATGATTTAGTTAAATAAAGAGAAAGCAACTTACACCAAGTTACTGAGCGACGCCAGGCTCATCTGACTCGACTGTTGCTGTTGTTGTTGTTGCTGCTGATGCTGCTGCTGCTGCTGCTGCTGCTGTTGCTGGGAGACCACTGGTTGCTGTTGCCAGGCAGCCATGGACGGTGTGAACGTCTGCAGCGCGGTGAGATCTGCACTCGTCAGCTGGTACTCTGAGATAAAGGGAGAAAGAGAGAGGATGAGGAGGAGGATGAGGAGGAGGAGGAGGAGGAGGGGGATTGTTTTTACATCACACAAGTTTTTCTGGAGCATCAATATTAATCAGAGCTAATCCATATTAATGGAGACCTTTGAAGTGCAAGTGTTCCACAATGAACAAAGTGAATATTCATAGTGGTTTGTGGCACTGCAAAGGATTTCAAGTTATTGGAGATATTTCACGACACACAAAGTAGACTGTGTGTTTGACTCTGAGTCCTGTTTCGTAAAGGAACGACCATAAGACATACTAAAGGGTTATTACATAAGATAAACCTGTATTGAATATGTACAGGACTGTCTCAGAAAATTAGAATATTGTGATAAAGTTCTTTATTTTCTGTAATGCAATTAAAAAAACAAAAATGTCATACA
>NW_011339947.1:1978-4493 GCF_000735185.1 Notothenia coriiceps | reverse complement strand
GAACCTCTCGTACAAAGATACGCACAGCCGCTCAAAATTCACCCTCTCCTTCTTGGAGCAGAGATGGACCTTGTTAAAGCCTCTGCTGTCCCACCTGTTGCACTTGAGCATCTTCAAAAGACTGTTAAAAAGGAGAGCTATCCAAATGTATAAAAGATGCTCCAGTTGGCACTGAGTCTGCCTATCGGATCTGCCACCTCTGGGAGAAGTTTTTCTGCAATGAGGAGAATTCGGAACTGGTCTACGATGGGAGGAACAAGATTTTCCTCACTTGCGGTTCCTCACGTTGAGGACGACATAACCGCACAGCTGTCACCTGAGGGGATAGTGGATATAGATGCGGAACGTTCAAAAAGGCATCTTCTGCACTAAGGTAGGACACTGGTTAATAATATTGTAGCGTGTTCAAGTAACCAACACGCTACTTTTTAGATATTAGTTATCAAATAAGTACAATATGTGCACAGTTATGATAAGTTTTACAGTTATGTAATGCACTGTTGTTGGGGGGAGAGACCGCCCCTTCCATATGAGTGTGTGTGCACGGCGGGCATGAGGCGTGCATGACGGGACGAGTTGTGTTCGTATGTGGAAAAGTCATACTCAGTGCGGTGAGTGCTGGCTTTATTGCTACTGTATCCGTAGCACCCCAAGCAATAGTTGGGACTGTGTACTGACGTCAGTAAAAAAAGGTTTGCCCCCCCAAGTGCAAATGTCAAACTCCGCCTATGCTCTGGGGGCCTCAGGTGGAAGAGACATACCCCCAACACATCCACCACAACCGCCACCATAAAATCGAAAGGTACAGTGTTGCGTAAACCAGAGAAGTGTATAAAACCTGTGTGATCCTCTTTATCTTTGGACATATGCTCTTGGCTAACTTGATGCAAGGTAATCTGTCTCTTATACTGCTGTACAGCAATATACTATTTCAATTCAACCACCTCCGTGTCTGTGTTTTGAATCTGTTTCCTTGTGTGCTAAGGTTTCAGATCCATGACAGTACAATTAAAACGTTTTTTCTCAGAGTGAATATCATTTTACTTTCATGACATAATAAGTATTTTTCAGGGACCCAGATGCAGTAGACTGGAAGAACACAAGCCCAGCCAAAAAAAGAGGAGGCAAACGGAAGTTCACTACATTTTGCATGATATACATACATACCTTAATACATTCAGGGACAGTAAATGTATTCAACATGTTTGAATAGTGATATACACAGTAGTAGTATTGGGATTCATGTGGAGAAGAGAATGCAACCATTTATTTGCACTTTAATTGTTTCATTTGAATTTAAATCTTGTCAATGGACGAACATATTTTTTACATTACCTGTCACTTGTTAGACGCTTTATCCAAAGTGACTAACATACTCAATGCTGTGGGAAATCCCTACAGGAGCACTTTGGGGTGAAGTGTCTGAGGGACACAGCGACATGCTGACTGCACCAACACCAACACCAACGCACTAACCCTCTGCACCACACACCTCCCACCTTTATCCATGTTTATAAAGCCCACATGTAACAACATTAGAACGCATGGGGTGGAGTATCTAGATACACTTTTAGCAGTCTATGGAAAATGTTCTTCAAACAGACGCACATCATAATTATGTCTGCAGTCGGATTCTATCAGAACCAGGTTGTCTTTTTTTAGTCCTGATGAATTCTTCTTCACATACTGTATTTCAGTGAGGTGAAGTAAAAGTGGTTAGGAAAAGAGAGGACCTGATGGTTTTGACAACACTGACTTTTTTTTATTGTTTTCGAAACGTTAACTTTTTTATGTAAAAGGAATCACAACCATATTCTCAGAATTCCACAGTATTTTGTTTGTTTGTGAAATCAAACCATTAGTTTAAAAAAATGTCAAATGTTTTTATGTTTTGCTCTAATACGTCACTGTAGTGGAGGCATTTTTTCTGGTTTTCTACTTGCTGCTACTTGAGTGGAAGCTCTTTTTTGATACTATCTTTATTTGATTTGGGTGTCCCTGGGTATCTGTGGTATATTTGCACTCCTTTTTGAATTTCCTCCACCTTATTACCACATATTCTGCCTTTTTGAAATCCCACTCTGCATTCTTATTTATCTTCCATCTCTCTTTTTTCCTCGAACCCCAATGCAACAACCAATTTCCATCCCATCAAACTTTCATAATTTCCCTCGGATCTCACCTTAAGATTTATTTTTCAGGCGAATGAGTGGGCTGCACCCAGGCAGAGGTGGAGATGAGACTTGAAACAGTGGAAAGAGAGGAGGTGAAAGTGATGAGAGAGAGAGAGAGAGAGAGAGAGAGAGAGAGAGAGAGAGAGAGAGAGAGAGAGAGACGAGGAGACGACGACGACGACGAACGAACGAACGAACGGACGAACGAACGAACGAACGAACGAACGTAACGTAACGTAACGTAACGTTAACGTTAACGTTAACGTAACGTAACGTTAACGTTAACGTTAACGTTAACGTTAACGTTAACGTTAACGTTAACGTAACCGTAACCGTAACCG
>NW_011339947.1:0-1943 GCF_000735185.1 Notothenia coriiceps | reverse complement strand
GCAAGAGAGAGAGAGAGAGAGAGAGAGAGAGAGAGAGAGAGAGAGAGAGAGGCCACCATGCAACACAAACAAGTGTCGGAGGGGGAGAGAGAGAGAGTGGGCTGAGAGTGTGTGTAGAGGCAGAGTGTGTGTCGCTGCATTAAGCTGCTCACAGATCCGTGGATGCTGACAGACACGCAGCTGCTGATGAGAAGAGGAGACAGAAAAGACAAGATTCTCACACTGGAGAGGGGAGACAGAGGAGGAGAGAGGAGAGCAGATTGTCCCTGTTCATCATCGCAGAAATCGGGATGGGAGGACAGAAGCTTCCCTGCAGCTACAGATAGACGGTGAGTTACCAACACACACCTGCCGCACTCAAAGTTAATGATCAGATTCATGAAGGTCAAAGCATAATGTGGTGAGAGACTGGAGTATTTTGGGGTCTTTTAAAACAAATGTACCCTTATTTTCTGTAATGGCATTCAAAAAGGAGGCTCATTTTGGGGTATTTTCAATATTATTACCAAACGCTAAACCTGACTTATGTTCAAAATGAATTCTAATGAAAAACCTGTTTGTTTGTCTTTTGTATATTCATTTCATTTCATCAGTGACGGCTCATTTTAGTTTTAGTTTAGTGTTTTTGTAACTGATAAAATAATACATTTGCTCGGCTGCACTCATTAAACAGACCTGCTCCATGTTAGATTATAGTGATCTCTGAAGGACAGCAGGGTACAATACCATTTTTGAAATGAGTTATTAATCACATTTATATTAGGATTGAGCTTTCAGGTGTTGTGGGTGTATTCATGTATTTAAATTGATTTAATTTAAATGCATGGAAAATCTATAGCTCTATATGTTTATAAATACATTAATATTGCACATTTGTATAGGATGAGCAATTGTGCTTTTCACAATAATGGTAGTACACACAAATACAATTTAAAATGAAATTAAAACATTAGTGTTGCTACTGCGCATCAAATAATTTACTCTCCTTGATATAGCCTCGCACTTCATTATTTCATAATTTCCTCAAATGTATAAATGTCTGACCTGATCTAAAATGTAAAAAAATGTCCTGACTGATAGGTTAATATCCTTTAAAGTGATGAGGTCAGAATGTACTGTATAGTGTAAAAAAGATTTTTTCCCCTTCTTTATATTTTAAGTGTGTATTTATTTAAATGCATAATGCTGTTTAACCAACTGAACACGCTGACATTTGACACTAAATTAATGTATGGAAACTGTTTGCTGAACTTTATAACAGATGGTTATTGATAAATAGTTAATCGGTGTAAATAAAAATGTTGTGTTGAATCAGAATTATTTAGAAAAGTCTCATCAGTCAAATGTTACATTATTGGGTTTGGATGGTTTTATGGGTGGATGGATGGATGGATGGATGAATGGATGGATGATGGATGAATGGATGGATGATGGATGAATGGATGATGGATGGACAAATGGGTGGATGGATGGATGGTTGATGGATGAATGGATGATGGATGGACGGATGGGTGGATGGATGGATGATGGATGGGTGATGGATGGGTGGATGGATGATGCATTGATGGATGATGGATGGATGATTGATGGGTGGATGGATGGATGATGGAGGGATGAATGGATGGATGGATGGATGATGCATTGATGGATGATGGATGGATGGATGGATGGATGATGGGTGGATGGGTGGATGGATGATGGATGGATGGATGATGGATGGGTGATGGATGGGTGGATGGATGATGCATTGATGGATGATGGATGGATGATTGATGGGTGGATGGATGGATGATGGAGGGATGAATGGATGATGGGTGGATGGGTGGATGATTGGTGGATGGGTGGATGATTGGTGGATGGGTGGATGGATGGATGAATGGATGATGCATTGATGGATGATGGATGGATGATTGATGGGTGGATGGATGGATGATGGAGGCATG
>NW_011339946.1:0-3086 GCF_000735185.1 Notothenia coriiceps | reverse complement strand
ATAATCACAATAAAGATATTTTCCGTTTCTGTTCTGGAAAATAATATATACGGAGGATTTTCATGTCAAAAGATTGTTTGTTAGTTAGTCTAATTAGCAGAAAGAAACGACACCCCCCCCGAGAGAGGGCCCGAATGAAACTCTGCATTCTTACTTTTGTTTTTCCTCCGTGTGAAATTTGGACGGACATCTGTTGGACTTCTCTACAGCAGAACCAGGACGTGCCAGTGCAGATGGAGCCTAAGCTGCAGTGGCAGATGGAGTGAAAGGCAAATGGGGAAAAGACTTCCAACATGTTTATCCTCTACTGTGGAGCCAGAGAGGAAACCTTTGACTGACGAGGTAACATCCCCTTTGGGAGCGGCAGCAACAAGGGCTATAGGAACAATGTTTTAAACGGACACACGTTACAAGTTGGGGTCGAATAGGGCTGTTTTTTTTTTTTTAAAGTCACCTATTATGCAAAATCCACTTCTTCATGTCTCTTCTACATCAACATGTGTCCCCTCTTCTTCATGTCTCTTCTACATCAACATGTGTCCCCTCTTCTTCATGTCTCTTCTACATCAACATGTGTCCCCTCTTCTTCATGTCTCTTCTACATCAACATGTGTCCCCTCTTCTCCATGTCTCTTCTACATCAACATTTGTCCCCTCTTCTCCATGTCTCTTCTACATCAACATGTGTCCGCTCTTCTTCATGTCTCTTCTACATCAACATGTGTCCCCTCTTCTTCATTTCTTTTCTACATCAACATGTGTCCCCTCTGTGGAAAGAGACTCTTAAAAAAAGATTCTCTCTCTTTTTGATCGATTTCTATAAAAACCTGTCTGAAAATGAGCTGATCAGATTTTGGCCACTTTATGATGTCATAACGATTTTTTGGCTTGTGTAACCATTAGCCAATCAGCAACCAAGGTAACCCCCATATCTGAGACCTATGATATATTGATGAAAAACATTATGATAGGAGACATTTAAAAATATTGCATTACATATATTAATTTTTAAAAAGTCTGTTTTTCCAAATGTTGTGCAGCCAATATTTGTACATTAACAGGATTATAGCACAACGTGGACATTTGAAGTTATTGAGAGAAATGTGTGTTAAAATGTGAAAGTGCAATAATAACATTTTGTCACTGACATCAATCAATAATAATGATGAATAATTGTGATGTCAATATTGATCAAAATAATCATTAAAAGTCAAAGTAGAGACACAAAATACTAATATTAACCTAAAATATCATTTTGGCCGTAATCATGTAGGATAATGTGTACTTATTTAGTACTCATGTAGTTTATTTTCAATTTTCTTTGGGAAGATTGCAACGGACAGGTTTTTAATAAAAATAAAGTTTTAGTGTATTTTCAAATACCTGTTCAGGAGGGCTTTGATCAGTACAGAGACGTCATTCCTACCTACGATGAAGCATCAACTTTACATACTGAGTAATGAACTCAAATCCCACCATTAACTCACATCTACTTCAGACGATGGAGGTGACACTTCTTATTAACAATAACCCATAAAAGCAGATCAAAAAGTGGAGTAGCAAAGTAGGAACACAAATAACAACCATGTGTTTCCCGTGTAGCGTTAACGATTCTTAATTACTTCCATTGTCAATCACTTCTCTACAAACAGAGCACTTGGCAAACATCAGAGTAGTTTTTAAAACCCTGGTGAAACGTTGTTGGCAGTCAGAGTCAGCATGGAGGTCTCACATTTCCTTTTCCAATCAGAAGCAGCGCTCCACTGATCCAGGCCTTTGAGTGTTTCTCTTGTCCATTTGGGAGCTAATATAACAACAGAGAAACTTTGATATCTGACAGCAGAGGATGAAACAGAAGTGATCAGCAGTGTCCTGTTTATTTGTGTTCAGAAGGAAGTAATTATGGACATGATGCAAGAGAAGGACTGTAAGCGCCTCCACCCCTTCAAGCTTAATTCAGTGCTGGATCTATCGTAACTTTCATCTATTTCCAAATCAAATGTTTATTAAAAGTCTCAGTGTTGCTGTGCTGGATATGATGCCAGCAACGTGATAACCTAAATAAGAGTTAGAGAGGTTTGCACGTTGTTGTTGAAACTGTATAATATTCTAAGTTACTTTAAAGTCTATTATAGTTTAGTCAGAGTTACTTTAAAAATAATCTGTTAAAATGACCTGTGAAAAAATGAAATCCCTAACCTATCACAGAAATGTTACCTGATTGCTTTGTGTTATTTTTGCATGACGTCAATATAAAATGCAATGCAAACACAAGAGAACATTACATTAATACTTAAGTGTATTATCTAAGAAAACACAACAATATTAACTTAAAAAACAAACAAAAACTAGATATTTTGCATGAAAAATGTGTTTCCCGCAATTAAAAAATAAGAAAACCTGCATTTCATGACAGTAGTCTAAAGACCAACAACACAAGTGCATTTAAAATGTATTGTAACGTTGTAATTAGGGCTGAACGATATACCGTGTCATGGCGATGACCGCGATATTCACATCGCAGGGACGTGCGATTTTTTTTAAATTTTTTTTTTTTTAGGGCGTTCGATATTAAGTAGGTAAATGAACTCAAACACGTCATGTTACAATTATTTTGCTGCTTGCTACAAAAGGAAAACTTGCACGGCTCTCATGTCAGGGGTACTTGAGTGAGTGACATGCAGGCTCTGAGTCTGCATGCACAGCAAACAACTATTTCAGATGCCTTTGCCGGTGTTACACCATATGAGAAAGGTTCAAAACAATAATGTTGTTTAAAAGATGTCCACTACTTTGCTGCTATCCATCCATCTTCTCCCGCTTATCCGTGGTCGGGTCTCGGAGGTAGCAGTTCCAGCAGAGAGCCCCAAACTTTCTTTTCCCTGGCCAGCTCTGACTGGGGGGGTCCCAAGGCGCTCCCAGGCCAGCGAAGAGATATAATCCCTCCACCTGGTCCTAGTTCTACCCCTTGGTCTCGTCCCAGCTGGACGTGCCTGGAACACCTCCCTAGGGAGGCGCCCAGGTGGCATCCTAACTAGGTGCCCGAACCACCTCAACTGGCTCCTTTCGACGCGAAGGAGGAGCGG
>NW_011339945.1:0-5538 GCF_000735185.1 Notothenia coriiceps | reverse complement strand
ACAGATACCACATCTGTGGCATATACTTGCCACAGATACCACGGAGTAGCGGCCTCTGTGGCAGATGCCGGAAGTACTTGCCACTGCCTGCAGATGCCACGAAATGAGCCAGGCCCTAATGCGTTTTTGTGTACACACAAGCATTCATCGAAAGTGGCGCTGAACCTTAATAATATAAAGGCTTGTATTTGCGTGCATTTCCTGTTCGGAAAGTGGCAATGTACTGAGAGTGGAGGTGTCCAGAGATTAGCGCCTGCAGGCTGGCTCCATGGACCTGTCAGCTCCGGACTGCGCAAAATGCGTACATGAAGCGCTACGTCATGAACGCAATAAATCTAACCTCGTGGGGGCGTGCTCATGTGATTGGCTTAGAATTGAGGAGACATCTGATTGGCTATAGATAGAAAAAATTACAAGTACGAATCGGCTGACCGTCAGGGGAGTCTAAAAAAACCCACACACGAATGCACAGCGATCCGTGCACAGAAAGCGGTTTGTGTTTGCAGGTTCAGAGGTTTTAAACGGAAAACAAATGTGTGGATCAAAAATACACATTTAAAACTTTTTTCTGTATTTGGATTTTATTTACATGTATATGAAACGGAACACATTTGTGTGTGCATTGAAAAACACAAGTGTGGATCCTTTTGCGGATCATGAAATACAAGTTTGAATCCTTCTGTGTGCATGTGTGTATTATGAGACTGTTCTGAGTCCATAATAATGTGTTATCGATGTAGATGCACATGAATAACTTTTTATAAAAATGAAAAGGGAAGTATTTTATTTTGAATTCGCGGCTCATTTTCCGGGATGGTCACATGGTATTTCAAGATGGCCGCGCCCAACAGCAGCGGAGTGTAGAGACAGACAGGGTTGTGAAAGCAGGTTTTACTGAAAGTCGAGGACCCGCAGGACGCAGCTGACATCTCCACAGAGAGACATAGGACCGTCTGAGTAACCTGTCTCCCCCACAGACCCGCCGACATGAGCCAAGACGATTTAATCCTGTAAGTAATTCTAAAACACAGGACTACCTTAGATTAAATGCTAGCATTTTGGTTCTTGCTGAGTGACATTATGAAACGTTCCTGTATCACTCTTAGAAAAGCATTCCTTTGCATAATATGAATTGGATATAGCGTGATGTTTATCGTTTTCTAATCGTGTTTTTGTCATTATATTAACGTTAACCCTGGAAACAATACATCTTCGGGAATATTGATCTTTCAAATAGTATACTGAAATGTATTTATTGAGAATAAAGCCCTTAAGATGAACAATCTCGTTTTCAAGGGGGTCCTGGCATAATACAAACAGCAAGTCATTCAGAAAAACCAACTACAATCACAACACACAATTTAGAGGTTACACATTCGAAAATTACCACTATATGGCCACAGAGAGGCCATGAACAAATACAGTAAATACAAACATCATGTGTTGTACGTGTTAAATCATCGATAGCATGTACAATTCACCTCAAAATAAGAAGACAAAGCATTTTAAAACACTTGAAAGGAAGTCAAGCATCTTATGTTTGGTGGTAAATTATTCCAATCCGAAGGTGCTTTGAACATAAATGATCTTTTACCAACTGCTGGATACTGACGGAGTGGAATAAAAGTAGTAGCCTATCCTTCTTTAGTTTTAGTTATGCCAGTTACCTATTTCATTTGTTACAGTTAAAGTTAACATTTAGTTTAGTTTACAGGCTTCAATGTTTAAATTAAGTCACTGCAAAACTATTCTCAATAATCCATAGAAAAGTTAGATTCAAGTCCAAGTTAAATTTCAGCTTGTGATGCATTACCGATACTTTTCATTCAACCGTTTTCCTACTGTTTGAAGATGATAAAAGGGTGGAGAAGTGGTATCTCTCATATCTCTCATTTCTTTCATTGGTACTCTTCTGTCCATATGATCGCTGTGGAAAGGGAGGGGTTTGCCTGGATGTTAGATAACGGAAGCTTGCTACTGTATTGTAACCCCTGGGCTATATTGATTAGGACAGTGTTTTTCAAAGTGGGGGCCCCGACCCCCTGTGGGGCCGCCAGGGGGCGCCAGGGGGGTCACGCAAAGTTTGAGGGAAAGGGGAACTTTTTTTTTTTTAAAGTTACATTTATTTATTTATTTATTTTTAGATTTTATGAATAACTGCATATCTATCAATCTATGTGTCCTTTGATGCCGATCTTTTAATATTTTTTACTTATTCATATATATATATATATTTTTTTAAATCACACGACCGCCCTTCAAGCCAATCAGAATCGAGCTGCCGCTACTGAGAGTGAAACTGAGTATCTGCTCAGCTTTTGGAGCAAGTGAGAGCTAGTGAATATTTCGCTCTGCAGCTGGATGAGAGAACGGATGTAGCAATTATTGATGTTTATATATGAATATAAATATGTTTATTGTTAATATTACTGTTGAATATTATATATAATATTATTAAGGCATAAGTAGCTTTCAAAAATGCTAAAAATATGTGTTAATTGTTCATATTACTGTTCAAAATTATATAATATTATAAAGACAGCAATCACTTTAAAAAGGCTTTAAAAATATGTTTACTGTTGATATTACTGTTTAATATTGTGTTAAGAATGTTTATAACAGAAGACACAATCAATGTAATGAATGACAAACAAAAGATAAATACAAAAAATGTTTAGAAGAATAACTGATTATTAATACAAATATATATTAAGAAAATGTATTAAGCTGTATGATTAATTTGTCATATTCCCCATCATAATGTACTCATCATTTAAAAAAAAGAAAATTGCAACAGGAAGGTCTCCGCCAGACGATAATGGCATGGCAAAGTTTGGGAACCCCTGGATTTGGACACTTCCAGCCAAACCCCTCAAAAAGGGCAATTACTTTTTGAATGTTTTACTTTTCTAATACCATTGTATTTTGTGTTTTACAAATAAAAGCTGATTGAAATCGGTGTGAATAATAATACGAATGGTAGTCAATTACAAATATTGAATGTTATTTGTTGTCAACAACAAGAAGAGTCACATCTCTGAAACTGAGAGAAACATGTACGTTACTTACCTCTGCATTTGTTCCGGTACTGGCTGCTGGGTAAAGTGGCTCTGGTGTAGTTTTATCACATCCAATTTTAGCTGTATTGGTCTACAAACTTCTGCCTAATTTTGTTAGTAGCACAAAAGGAACAGAGAAAGAAAGGAAGCATAGATACGCCTTTTAACAACAATATAACAATATAAAAAGATATTAGAGGGAATATGATGATCTGTTTAGCTCCCTAACAACAAAATCCAGAATGTGAATGTCATAAAAAGGTAAATGTTAAAATAATTGGGATTTTGTTTGAGTTTTTTACTGTGGTATCGGATTGGCATTGAAACAGGTGGAAAGTCTCTGGTATTGGTATCCGCGACAGCATTTTTGTGTTGTGAAATTCCTATTGCGACATTTAAATGTGATGTTTCTTCATAATGCAGTGAGGGTTCTATTTAGATTACATCCTGAATGGTTTACTTTAACTTTTTTTGTTTTTACAGATAGGGTAGCATTGTGAATACTCAACTGTCTGGCGCTGCTTTGAACATGACTCTTCAAGGCATCATTGCTTAAAAAAGACTGAGGCTAAACCGAGGGTATGTTTATTTTTTATTCAGCCCCAAGGACTTCCCCCAGCTCAAGAACGATACATTCCTGCGAGCCGCACGAGGAGAGGAAACTGAACATGTCCCTGTGTGGTGTATGAGGCAGGCTGGACGATACCTACCAGGTACTGTGATCAGTGATCGAATCATCACCTAACAAAAGTCACAGACTTTCTTTGCATTATTGTTTTGTTTAACCTTTCGGATTGTGACGACATAGGCTAATATTTTGTTGAATTTCATTTTCAGAGTTTCGTGAGTTCAGAGCAGGGAAGGACTTCTTTGACACATGTCGGTCGCCGGAGGCCTGCTGTGAGCTCACTCTGCAGGTATAGCAGTGTTTTTAAATCTTATTATGAAAAGTCAAATGTCAATAATATGAAAACATGAAATTCTTTACAATATTATTATTATTTTAAAATATGTGTTCTGACTTACCCCGGAAGAGAGCAGTGTTATAATGACTGCACTTCTATTTCTAATGATTTTTCATTGACTTAAACAAGAAAATACTCTTTTGCCCTTTAAATAAACAGAGAACTGCTTACATTCTCCTGTTGTGCTACATTTCTGCCCATGAACACATTAGGGATGCACGATATTGGGGGAAATATTCTGGGCAATATATGGAAATACGAAAAAAGGACATGTGGCCTGTTTGTTAAAAATCAGTGCATCAATCTAGACAAACGACAAGCATAAATTGCTACGTTGTTGGCAAACGCATCATCGCCTATTTGGAAAATAAAACGCTGCACTTTTTAAATCCCAGAGAATGCACCATCCTTACTGAAATACCACCTGGAGAGACATGGCTTTTCACACACCTACTCACAATTTTACACATCATGTGCAAAAATGGGGTCCATCTGTCTTATCGAGCCTAAAACGCTTTAACAGACACATTGGTGTTTTGAAATTGATCAAGTAGTTCTTTAACCAGAAGAGTTCACAACAGATGGCTAGCAACAGGAGGGAGCACACTGTTTCTACCGTGTGCAAAACAGGGGTATTTTTGTTGACACATTTGAAAGCCTGATTGTCAATGCAGACCTGCCTCGTGAAACTATTTAACAAACTTTATATCTAGTATCCAAAGTATGTTTGTGTCCATTTTTGTAGCATTTTAAATAGTCCACTTCACTGGGAAAAGTCTCTAACTGACTCTGCCACTGGAGAGACATGGCTATCCACACACATTCTCACCACTTAAATAATTGTCAAACAAGTTGATTTTGTATCTGTATTAAAATCTAAGATTCTACAAAAGTTACATTTGAGTTTCAAAAAAATTTGATCACTTTACACACATGTGGTAAACACAGAACAACAATATACTGAATTTCAATTAGGACATTTTATTTTCCTATATCCAAATACTTTTGGTAGTATTTGACAGACTTCTGGAGATATAGATGTTAATTGATTTTGCATATCTAAAAGAATATAGTGACGAATTTCCAAATCAATCATAGGCTGCAGTTATGCAAACTAAGCAATACAATTAACACCCATATTGTTTTTAACTATAGTCCTTGAAAAGATACAATCTAAAAACAAAAAAGCAATTCCAGATGGACAATTATTATTTTTTGAAGTCCTTTTAGGCAATAAACAACCACATTCTATTGTTTTTTTATTTTACAACTGTCTTTCTTTTATTCCGCTTTCAGCCTCTGAGACGTTTCCCCTTCGATGCTGCCATCATCTTTTCTGACATCCTGGTTATCCCACAGGTAAGGTTATCAGGACTCATTAATTAACATGTTGACATTACATCTATTTCCGTGATGTAAAGAGTAAGTGGCATAATAACATTGAACATTATATTAAGGGGTTATTGCCTTTTGAGAGGTTTTAGCTTTTCTCGTAGACATCAGTGTCTTATATA
>NW_011339944.1:10185-17172 GCF_000735185.1 Notothenia coriiceps | reverse complement strand
CCTGCCTTCTAGTAGGTTGCCAGGTTTGCGCGCATGGCGCTATAATCACGTTTTTCGAAAAAACTAAACGTAATATCTCACTACAAAAACAAAAGTCCTTTCAAGTCATCTGTCTCAAGCTTGAGTCAAGTCTCAAGTCATGAATACCAAGTCAAAGTCAAGTCAAGTCTTTTATCAATGTTAGTCAAGCAAGTCTCGAGTCCAAAAATATGCCGAGTCTGACTCGAGTCAAGTCATGTGACTCGAGTCCCCACCTCTGTCATGAGGTGACACGACATGAGCATGACCCATAAACGATTGCACAGGGACACAAACCGAACACAAAAAGAGGCAAAACAACCAAAAGAGGTGCTCAATTACAGAATAGATAAAAAAATAATCACCGATGCAAAATTAACACTGTTTCCCAAAGTGAACACAAAGAGAAAGCTACAATACCACAAATAGATTCTTGATTAGAGGAGATTAAAATCGTTTTTTGTTAAATGATCGCTAAACGACTACACAATTAGATGCTTAATTACAGCAGGGATACCAAAAAACTACAAAGACAACCACAAAGAAAGGAAATGCAGAACCCCAAAAAAACATAGAGATGCATATATAGACCAAAAATAACAACAAAGAGATACAAAATGACCAGAAAGACACAAAGCAAAATGAAAGAGAGAGGGACTACTGGGGCCCACTGTCTCATTATTCATTCATGGATACATTACAATGTAAAATGATGTAAGGTCATTCTGCAGCTCTGTCAATTTGTCACCGCGGATATTATGAGGTAGATTGAGAGAGCCGATGATGTGGGGACGGTTTGCATTGATAGGAAGTGCTCAAAGATTAATGGGCGGCTCTTTGAGGAGGACACATGTACCCGCGGGAACATGCATCAGCCGTAATGTCTCTCCAGAGATGGTCTGAAGATAGAATATGAAGTGTCACTTTCCTCTCAAAGTTGCGTGACAAAAGGTCATGACGAACAATGAGTGACTAAGTGTGTAATGTGAGTAATGGTGTGGACACATTCCTCAAAAGTGAGAGCAAGCATCTGTGAATGAAACCATATAAAAGGAGCTGACACCCAAATCCAGCCCGGTTTGAATACCATCCGAAGCATTAATGCACTGAAGAACATCACAGTTTTCATCACAGGGATGTTTATCCTTTCATGTCAGACGACTGAAAAGGATAGGACCATAAATAGATTGGAGACCAAATAGTGATAATGTCTGCAGACCTCACTGAGCGAACTTTCTCTTATATTGTTTCATGAGACAGTGATTTATTGGCTGTGCTGTGGAGGCTCCGATGCTTGTGTTGGGGCCAGTCAAAGCCAATGGGGGAAGGTGACAGAATAAGGACAGTGTGTATCCTTGCCTCTCAAGGCCTGTCAAGACGTCAAATCAACCGGAGAGAAGTGAAACCGCTGCATGGCTGGGCTGAAACAACAGAACAGAGAGAGGAGAAGCCTGCACTCTGAGGCACGTCCAAAAGTTCTCATTTCGACCCTCATGCCTTCGCATCATACATGAATTGTTCTGTTAAATAAGTTTTTTTTCTATGGGTACTCCCTTGCTAGCTTGCATGGCTATTCAGCCTTCATCTAATTGGTTTTAGTGTTGAAAGTTAAACTGCAATCCAGGTCAAAGTGCAGCTTTTAGCGGGAAAAGCTGTGCTTGATGCTGAGGGTAGCGCTTTTGCGAAGTTGCGTGGCACTGATCTCTCCATAGGAACAAAACAACAAAGTCAGCCATTTTACCTCTTCCAAGTGGAATGCAGCTTTACCTACACCAACCCTTTCTATATATTTTCTCTTATGTAGGACTACGCGTATAAGTATCCCTTGATTACTTTCTGGAGACATGGTGATGGTGTTCTTTGGTTTCTAAAGAGGGTGCTCTTCTTCCTCAACGTTTTCACTGTTAGGCCCATGACAACTCCAAAGGGTTTCAGGGAATCCCGGCAAGGTCCTTATCTTCCTCCAGAGTCGCTGAATACCTTTTTCAGAAGTTCCTCAGAGGTCTTTGGCTGCTTGCCAGTGGGCCGTTCTTCTACAAACGTCTCACGGAGTAGCCTTGCCATTGATGTGGCTACAAACCTGCAATTTACCTTGACTCTCCGAACCTTCACTTCCAAGACAAGGAGTCGCGGATCCCCTTTGATCTCAGCGTATCTTCACCTTCCTTATGAACTTGTGCTCATAGCAGTCCGACCACCACTGCCCCTGGTAGAACACCGCACATATAGGGACTAAAACACTGCTCTTGTACGGGAACACTGTAATTGTAAATATAAAAACATTGTGAAATATAAATGCTCATGTGCAGGCCCGCCCCTCCCTACACGCAGATCACGCAGACTGCGTGGGGCCTCATCTTTCGGAGGGAGCCTCATCCAAAGCGCAAATGCCTCATAACTCGTGACACAGAGGGCCTCATCCCATAACTTTGCGTGGGGCCACAAGTTGGTCAGGGGCGGCCCTGCTCATGTGCAATCCAGTTTTGTGACTTTACTATATATATACATTGTATCCGGTTGTTACGTTCTTACTTAATTGTGACTACCATGGTGAACTTATTTGTTTATTTATTTATTAATAACATATACTTGCCTTCTTTTTTAATATTTAAGTGTACTCTTTTTCTTGTTTGCCTTTAAACTGCACTATTTCTTCGCTGCCTTAATGCTGTAAATTCCCCCGCTTCGTGACAAATAAAGTATTTTTTGATTGGCCGCCTCCGCTGTGTCTTCCCAAGGCACTGTTATTTACTGTGCTCTCCCTGAAGAGAGCTGAAATATCTTAAATAGCATATACATACAGTATTTGAAGTACAAATATATTGAATAAGTACCGCAGTGAAAAATAAAACGTTTCGCAAAAAGGCTTGTGTCTCATTACCACTGAGACACAAGCCTTTTTAATAAGCCTAAAAATAAAAAATCACTCAAAATGTTTTAAATGGATCTTGGAGATAATATGCCTGCAAAGACAAACTCCCATCTGTGTCACTGTGACTTTCAGATTCATTTAGTCTGACAAATATGCAGTGATGAGCGGAGCCCACAGGAGGAATCACACACTCGCACAAAAAACTTTAATTTGAGGTGACCTGCTCATTTCATGATAAACGACCTGCATCCCTTGATTTCAGGGAGGGCGGACGGTTTCCGAGAGTGTGTCCTCCTCCACGGGTGGCAGAGGAGCGTGAGGAGGAGAGGCGGAGGATGAGGAGGTGAAGGAGAGGAGCCATCTGCTGCAACATGTCACGACTCTCCAGTGTCTCCACCCGCCCTCCGCTTTCTGCTCTGTAGCAAACAGGCGGGAGGATAGAAGCGGAGCTGTTTGTATACGAGAGTGTGTATGCACAGCTTCCTTTACTGTGTAAATGTGTACATGTGAGTGTGTGGTTGCATGTGTCTGTGCAGAAACATGTATGTGTCTGTCCATGTGTCAGTGTATCTCTAATTAATCATTGGTGTTACATTTCCCCAAACCAGTTTACTAGAAACTACACTTTCAAGACTTTTCTTGGCTTGTCAACACTGATTGATCGGTATTCTTTCGATTTTATTTTCCCTAAGTGTCTAAATGAGATGCACCTTTGAAGTAACTACAACGTAAACAAATCCGAATAAGTATTAGACGTTCGGGGCAAATCCTCGGGAAGTCAGGAGACATCGTATAAAAAGTGAAGATTCTGTGTACGGAATAATTCAGGGTGGATGGATGGGTCCAACAAAGTATTTTCACCCTGGAGCCCTGTATTTGGGTCCTGTGTGAAGAAGAAACTCAATGTTGGCATTTATTACATTACGCTACTTAAGGACCGAAACAACAACCATAACCAAGTTGTATGGTTTTAATTCTATACAGTACGTCAACCATGTGTATGCGGCTATAGTGGAGCATCAGAGTTTTCAAAAATGACACATACAGTAGGTTTCCTGATGCAGAGTTCACATGTGACAAATTAGGAACAAAAACAGGTTTCAGCATATTTACAGTAGATCAGAAACTAAGAAACAGAATACTTTACTTTTAAAACTAAATTAATTAAATATACTAAAGAAATTATAATAAAAACATTTAAATAACGATAAGAAGTTGAAGGAATACTGTAAAATAAAAATATTAAATAAATACAAACGTTATATTAACTAAGGAAGTTTAAGAAAAATAGTAGGATGATTTGTGAAAAGGTTTGTGATTTTTGTGGGGAGGGGAAATTGTCCAAGGTGACCCGTACCCAGGGCTGGGAGGGTTAATTAAAAAATATATTCCGTTACAATTACTAGTGACCTGTCAAAAATGTTTATCTAAAAACAATAATTACCTAATCTGAGTTTCAAAATATATATTTATTTTAACAGTTTTTGTCAAATGTGTGTATTTGTCTGACTTTAACATTGTCTCTGACTTTAAAGGTAACCATCGATGTGTGTGCTTCTCTATATTTTCTTCCATTGAGGCTTCTCAATACTCACGCACCTACACACTGTACCACACACACCTACACACTGTGCCACACACACCTACAGTTCCTAAAGCATAATCAGGCTACAGCCGTTGTGTATTTTATTATGTGAAGCACTAAATGGTCTTAGAAAAATATCGACTCTTTGTTTGTAGATATCTACTAAACTAAAGAATACAAATACAGAGACCAATGTAGGCCTGAGTGATATATATATATATATTACACACTGCTCTGCTTTCTGCACGGACCTCACAGCTGTTTTCACTGTAAACATCGCATCGGAAGGACACGTTCTGTTTTGGTTAGTGTGCCGTCGATGGGATTAATTCCGTTTCAAAGTGCTGTTTGACGCTCCGTGTAAACTTTGCGCACTGCCACTCCAATATCCAATCACAGAGCTTGAGGACTAATCACGGGGTTTGTGAAGCAAAGCACATGGTGTAGTCCCAAACGATAGCTGAGATTCTGGGTAGTGTAGTGTTCTGCCATCCTAAACTCCGAAAAAATTGTTGTTTCTCCGAATCGAAGGGGAAAAACACAAAAGCATTGTACACAATTTAAACCAATCAATGTTGTGTAATTAACCTGTTAAGCCCGAGAAGGATAATCTGGTGTGTTTGAGTTGATGAGTAGTGCAGATATCACTGTGAAATCAATCGACAGTAAGGAGAATACTTACTTCCGGGTGTAAAATTCTCCGTTATCCAATGGGAATGGAAGCTCACATTGCCTTTAACTGCCGCCGACATGGACCGATGCGGTGCTTCCCTGAGCGTCAAATCCCGCCGCAGATGGGAATACATTGCAATCAGTTGAAAGCTCTTTGCGTCCGTTTATGAAGCTGAAGGAGCCTTGGTGCGTCCCAACTGCACGCCACGGGACTCTGACCAAGCGTCGCTCCTGGACGTTCAGGGAGTGAGAGTGTATTGCGTATCCTGGTCCACCTGTGGTTCCTTTGGCCAAATGTGATGCCTGAAGTTCCCGTTAACCTAGAGGGATGTGTGTTGGTCCTTGGTACTTTAGTATTAATCGTACTGAGTAGTGGTAAATTTACAATTACCTAAGCTAAAAGATTTAAATGTGTACTTCTGTATTGTAATCTAATGTAAAATTTGTTAAGCTGCTGTTTTGCTACAGTTAGCTTTTGCTACAGTTAGGTTAGGTTTTGAGTTAGGTTATTTAGTTTTGCTGTCTTATAGATTTTAGTGTATTTGACTGTTTGCTCGTTTGGACCAACTGGATAATTGTTTATTCTGCTTATACTCATTTGTTGTTTCTTTTGCCCCTTGTAGTGGATTGGAACCAGGCTAGTGTGGATGTATAGGCACACAGTCTATTCCCTTCACGCTTGTATATGGTAGGGGTTGTTTGATGTAGTGAGTTTTGATTTGCAGGAGTTTGGTTTACAGTGAGCACCGGTGGTGGGTAAGTGGACACAGCCCTGTTTTGGACTGCCTCCCCCTGGCTGGCATCTGCCCACTCCCCTTTTCCCCTCGTGATTTTGGAAATGTTCTTTTATAAAGTGTTTTACCAAGAATAAAACAAATATCATGGATTGACATATTGAAATAAACTGTTAAACTGTTTCATTATAATTGACCACGTCTCTGTCTTGTGTCAGTCACAAACTGTAGAGCTTCTTAGTTCTTGATGGGTGTAAATTAATATTCTCCTTGGGCGAAATTCCCAGGTGGCATTGTCAGGCATTTGGTATTTGGGTGGCTCTTGCCTTTAAAAATGATCCACCCCGCCACATGTCGGCCTGCTTGTTTCTGTGCTGTGTGTCTTGTCCTGTAGTCAGTCTGTTCTCTTTAAGCTATTTCTGACCCTTCTCCCTCTCTGTGCAAAGTCCAGTCTCTCCGTTCCTCTGCCTTTATCCAGATGAGCCTGCTTCCATATCAGGCTCTAATGAGGCAGCCCACTGTTCATTCTGTGGCTCTGAATGATGTGGGGGCATACCCATTTAATAACCTGCCGCACCCCATTCGAGCTCACATGTATTTTTAGGCTTCACCTCATTTCTATGCTGAATAAACACCTACGCCTGGCACCCTCGAGGGCCGAGCCCCATGCCATCACTGATAGTTGAGTAAAATAAATTCATAAAGGCGCTTTGCTAACAGCGGGTCTTATTCTGCTGGTGACAAAAATACAGTTTGGTTTTGGATAAGCACAGATCTTTTGATGACATCTTACCATTGTCTTGTTTGTTACAGGTGTTGGCATAGGAGTTTTAATACCATACATCAATAATTAAAATAAATTGATGTCTTTAAAAGTAAATATTATTCTGTAGTTAGTATACATGTTGCTCCATGGGTGTTGGTGTAAATCTGATGGAATACCTTTGAAGCAAAACATTAAAACGGCGTTTGATTTTCAAATTAAGTGTAAAACCCAGTTTCATTTCCAGTTTTATAATTGCTTCCTCTGTTACTGTTACAATGAGCTTAAATAGCCATAATATCCATTGTGGAAAAGCCGCTGCTGTTCATCTCTCATAAATGTT
>NW_011339944.1:0-3652 GCF_000735185.1 Notothenia coriiceps | reverse complement strand
CATCTTATCTTATCTTATCTTATCGCAGCAGGGGTAGGAGACGTTCGATTCCTGTTTTGAATAGTGTGCCGTTGATGGGTTTCATTCCATTTCAAAATGCTGTTTGACGCTACGTGTAAACTTTGCGCACTGCCACTCCAATATCCAATCACAGAGCTTGAGGACTAATCACGGGGTTTGTGAAGCAAAGCACATGGTGTAGTCCCAAACGATAGCTGAGGATTCTGGGTAGTGTAGTGTTCTGCCATCCTAAACTCCGAAAAAATTGTTGTTTCTCCGAATCGAAGGGGAAAAACACAAAAGCATTGTACACAATTTAAACCAATCAATGTTGTGTAATTAACAAGGATAATCTGGTGTGTTTGAGTTGATGAGTAGTGCAGATATCACTGTGAAATCAATCGACAGTAAGGAGAATACTTACTTCCGGGTGTAAAATTCTCCGTTATCCAATGGGAATGGAAGCTCACATTGCCTTTAACTGCCGCCGACATGGACCGATGCGGTGCTTCCCTGAGCGTCAAATCCCGCCGCAGATGGGAATACATTGCAATCAGTTGAAAGCTCTTTGCGTCCGTTTATGAAGCTGAAGGAGCCTTGGTGCGTCCCAACTGCACGCCACGGGACTCTGACCAAGCGTCGCTCCTGGACGTTCAGGGAGTGAGAGTGTATTGCGTATCCTGGTCCACCTGTGGTTCCTTTGGCCAAATGTGATGCCTGAAGTTCCCGTTAACCTAGAGGGATGTGTGTTGGTCCTTGGTACTTTAGTATTAATCGTACTGAGTAGTGGTAAATTTACAATTACCTAAGCTAAAAGATTTAAATGTGTACTTCTGTATTGTAATCTAATGTAAAATTTGTTAAGCTGCTGTTTTGCTACAGTTAGCTTTTGCTACAGTTAGGTTAGGTTTTGAGTTAGGTTATTTAGTTTTGCTGTCTTATAGATTTTAGTGTATTTGACTGTTTGCTCGTTTGGACCAACTGGATAATTGTTTATTCTGCTTTATACTCATTTGTTGTTTCTTTGCCCCTTGTAGTGGAGTTGGAACCAGCTAGTGGTGGAGGCATAGGCACACAGTCTGATTCCCTTCACGGCTTGTATTGGTAGGAGTTGTTGATGTAGTGAGTTTTGATTTGCAGTGAGTTTTGGTTTACAGTGAGCACCGGTGGTGGGTAAGTGGGACACAGCCCTGTTGGACTGCCTCCCCCTGGCTGGCATCTGCCCACTCCCCTTTTCCCCTCATTGATTTGAGAAATGTTCTATATAAAGTGTTTTACCAAGAATAAACAAATACATGTGATTGACATATTGAAATAAACTGTTAAACTGTTTCATTATAATTGAACCACGTCTCTGTCTTGTGTCAGTCACAAACTTGTAGAGCCTTCTTAGTTCTGAGGTGTAAATTAAATATCTCCTGGGGCGAAATTCCCCAGGTGGCATTGTCAGGCATTTTGGTATTTGGGTGGCTCTGCCTTTAAAAATGACCACCCCGCCACATTCGCCTGCTTGTTTCTGTGCTGTGTGTCTGTCCTGTAGTCAGTCTGTTCATCTTTAAGCTATTTCTGACCCTTCTCCCTCTCTGTGCCAAGTCCAAGTCTCTCCAGTTCCTCTGCCTGTTATTCCAGATGGACCTGCTTCCATATCAGGCTGCTAATGAGGCAGCACTGTTCATTCTGTGGTTCTCTGAATGGTGGGGGCAACCATTTAAACCTGCCCGGCACCCCATTCGACCCACATGTATTTTTAGGCTTCACCCCATTTCATGCTGAATAAACACCTACGCCTGGCCACCCTCGAGGGCCGAGCCCCATGCCATCCTGATAGATTGAGTAAAAAATAAAGTCATAAAGCGCTTTGCTACAGCGGGTCTTATTCTGCTGGTTGACAAAAATACAGTTTGGTTTTGGATAAGCACAGACCTTTATATGACATCTTACATTTCTTGTTTGTTACAGGTGTTGGCATAGAGTTTTAATATCCATACATCATAATTAAAAATAAAATTGATGTCTTTAAAAAGTAAATATTATTCTGTAGTTAACTATACATGTTGCTCCATGGAGTGGGTGTAAATCTGATGGAATACCTTTGAAGCAAAACATTAAAACGGCTTTGATTTTCAAATTAATGTAAAACCCAGTTTCATTTCCAGTTTTATAATTGCTTCCTCTTTACTTTACATGAGCTTAAATTGCATAATGATCATTGTGAAAAGCCGCTGCTGTTCATCTCTTCATAAAATAGTTACACACTTATGATAAGGCATGTATTTTTTGCTTGCTCAAAGCCTACTAATGTATGATGATACAAAACATATGATTGAGTTGGATGGTTTATGAGTTTATGAGTTTATGAGTTTATTAGGATCCCCATTAGCTGGTGCATAACAACAGCTAATCTTCATAAAACATGACATTCAAAAGTACATTACAAGACAATGATACAAATTGTGTACGGCGTCAATTTTCCTTCAAACAGTGACTTTCATATCAACCATCACATACAGCTTATTTTCTGATTCCCCATTTCCTTGGAAAGAAAAAAAAAAAAATAATAATAATAATAGTAATTTTACAAATGTCTCCCTTTGCTTCTTTTAGAGTAAAAACAAACTAAACAAATACAATCCTAATCATAACTGTGAAAGGCTGTGTGTGTGTCTGTGTTAGCGAAAGTGCCATATTCCTGCATGTGTTTAAAAAACCTATATGAATCGGTGTGCTGCTGTATGTTTACCATAACCTGTCTGCCGCTTGTGTAATTTACAATCTTTGGGCTTCTAGATGCCTCTTCAATAGTCTTTTGAAGCTTGCTTCAGTTGCTTCTTTAGAAATCTGATCTGGCAGTGTGTTCAGCCATGGCTCTATACAGCACTGTGCTCTTCATAGACTCTGTTTTGGCTTTAGGGATTTGATAGCAACCTCTTGTGGCATGTCTCGTTTTATATGTATGGATTTTAGAGCTAGGTGTAAGTTGATTATATAGACAGGTTGGATGTTTCAGCTCATTTATGTTTCTCAAAAAGTAAAGGAGTGATACCATCAGCCTCTCCGTGACTAATGTCCAGGAGAGCTTGACATGCATTTTGTTTACATTATGTCTTGTTGTATTCCTAAGGGCTAGCCGAGCTGCTCTGTTTTGAACCAGTTGCAGCTTTCCCAGGTCCCTCTTGTTTGCCCCTGACCAGATCATTGAGCAGTAGTCCAGTTGTGAAAGGACTAGAGTCCCAATGACTTGTTTTGTCAGTTGCGGTGGTAAAAACACTGAGCACCTCTTGATGACAGATATATTGCTCCCCATCTTTGCCACCACTGAATCTATGTGTTTCGTCCATGAAAAATTGTTCACTCAGATGAGTCCCAGGAGCTTTGTTTCCTCCACCTGCTCAACCTCTACATTATTCAGCATCAGATTCAACTGCGGTTTAGACCTTAGTACGTAATTTGTGCCAAATACAATACTTTTGTTTTTTGTAATGTTGAGCACTAATTTGTTGCTGGTCACCCATTCCATTACTGTTTTCAGTTCTTTGTTCAAAATATCAGTTATCTCACCGATTGTGGGAGCCTGTGTATATATTGTCGTGTCATCCGAGTACATAGAGACTTGTGCTTTTTCAAGAGCTAATGGAAAATCATTTGTAAAGAT
>NW_011339943.1:0-11045 GCF_000735185.1 Notothenia coriiceps | reverse complement strand
TCAAATACCTGTACTTTCTACTTCTTACATGTTGAACTCAAATACCTGTACTTTCTACTTCTTACATGTTGAACTCAAATACCTGTACTTTCTACTTCTTACATGTTGAACTCAAATACCTGTACTTTCTACTTCTTACATGTTGAACTCAAATACCTGTACTTTCTACTTCTCTCATTTTCCAAACAGGCTGGTTCCTTTAGTCTGAATGTGTGTTTGGTGGCGTGATCATTATTACTTAGAGTCATTGCGTGCCTATTGATTTGAACACGATCCGTGTATCCATCATTTCCTGGTCTTCTCTAAAGAAGAGGGACCAATGAAAACGTTGTCATGTTGCCGTTGTTCACCATGGAAACATTCATTAGCTAACAATGACATTATTGTTCTATTAATATAAAGGGAGGTCAGGTACTCTTTAAAACAGCTGCTAGTTATGGGTACTTTTTACTGAAGGACATTTCAAAGCCTCTTTACTTTTACTTGAGTAAAGAAGTTTAGTCAGTACTTCTACTTTCACCAGAGTATTTTTAAACACGAGTATCTGTACTTCTACTTGAGTAAAGGATGTGTGTACTTTTGCCATCTCTGTGTCTTAACATGGACTTTGTTAGAAAAAGTGGTGGGGACACTTATTTCAGATTTTAAAAACACTACTTTAATCGCCCCCCGCAAACAATACTACAGACATGCTTACAATACTTTTTGTACAACTAGCACAGTAACTATGCTACGCTGCTGCAAAGCTATTCTCTATTCAATTATTACTGATATTAAACGTGTCCCAGGTCCAAACGGCACCACTAGAGTCACCAGAGATACACCCAGAAAGTGAAAACAGTCCTCCAGAATCTACATGTTCTCAAAGTATACAATTCTTTGTGCACGCTATTTTCAGAACATTTTCAACAAGATATCCTGATGCAAAGTGCTTTGGCCATTTCCAAAAGTGGTGTAGACATGTCTCCAGCGTCCCCAGTGTAAATGTTGCCGATGCCGTCATGTTAGCAGACAGTTATTGTTCCTGAAGGTGGTATGATGCTTTAGAAAGCTGTCTCTATAACAAAGTATTTCCTGTGTTTCTCCGTCAGGTACTACGCTGACATCAGCCGTCTGCCGGCCATCAGCGATCAGGACATGAACGCCTACCTGGCGGAGCAGGCCAGGCTTCACTCCAACGAGTTCAACATGCTCAGCGCGCTCAACGAGATCTACTCCTACATCAGCAAGTACAGCGAGGAGGTGAGGAACACATGTACTCGCGCAGAACAAGTGTCTTTGTGATGCATTCTGCAGGAAATACTGAGGTCTGTGTCCTTACGAGGGACAGTTTGGACCAAGGCCCCGTCCACACCGAGACGATATCAGTTGTATCCGCTAAAGTTCTTTATCGTATAGACGGTTCGTCCACACGAGGCCGACACGGAGTCGCGTTTTCGGAGCCCGAAACCAATAAACTTTGAAACCGGCTCCCTAAGTGGGTAAGTCTGAAGTCTGCGGCTCCGTGTGTACGCCCTATACGATCTTTTCCTGAATCGATGACGCCATGGCCCCGCCTCTCCCCACCTCTCCTGCTCACCCCCGCGTCATTGCTGATGCGTTTCGCCAACAACAATGGCCGATCACAGGGTTGCGTTCGTGCTCCAGACGCTACTGATATGTTTATGCCTTATGCCCATGTTCGGGGGTCTTATTCGCTGCTTTTGGTGTATTTTGTGGCGGAAGTACAGCGCCACTTACAGGCCCGTCATATGTACTACAGCGTCTCCAGCGTCTCCAGCATTTTCGTTTGGACGGAGGACTTTTTTGAAACCGATTTCGAACAGAAGTCGATGGTGTGGACGGGGCCCAAAAATCAAGGGCAGGAGTTTTAATAGGATCGGTTGTCGTAGGAGCCACATCTAAATGAATTCTCTATGTTTATTATTTACTGTTTTTTACTTATTATTGGTGCTGGGCTTTTCACTAGAGCTTTCTCTTGGCATTGATAGAGACAGGGTGAAGTTACGGAGAGGTGAGGAACGCATGAACTCGCACAGAACAAGTGTCTTTACGATGCATTCTGCAGGAAACAATAAGGTCTGTATTATAACGAGAGAAAGTTTGGACCGAATATCTTGCTGTGTATTTAAAAGAAAAAGAGAAACTTCCATCCCCTTAAAGACTGCACCTGACTAACTGAATCACACACACACCTCCTCTGACAGAGAGAAAGAAACTTAGAGCTGTAATTTAACTATTCATTTTTAATTTAGAGCGAGCTCTGGCAGGACGAGTGGTGCATTCAGGTGCTTCTGGGATGGCCCCATTTCCCAAGTTAGAAAGTCATTCTTCCAACGGTTCACGGTGTGTCCATGAGCTCTAAGTTGTAACGTGGAAACAACATGAATGTATCAATCCAGAGCATAGAAGACGGATCAGATCGGCCATGACTTTCCGCTGACTTTCCGAGATGTTGTTTCCTTTACGGGGTATTAAGGTTACATCTCAAAGAAGTGAATGCATCAATAATGGTCTTTTTTTGCAATGTGGTGAATCCGCCAAATGGTTGACATCCGCTCCGAAATCAGACGCTAATCACGGGCAGATTGTAGAAAAGTTGTGCTTCAGAAATGTTCTGTGTTTGGCACGCAGAGGTTAGCGAGGTCAGAGTCTTCAGCAGACTTCCCCGAGGTGAGCGTTAGCAAGGCGGCGTCTGATCTGCAGCCGAAAGTGATGTCTACAAGCTTCCCAGCATGCTCTCTGCTGAGCGGAAACACACACACGCTGTCAGATCACAGGAAGAGGGAGAGAAAGAGAGTGCATGTATGGAGACGTGTTGCCTCTAATGTCAGCGGGTCCTCTGGGAGGCATTAGTCTGACCTTTGTGCTGCTCTCCTTTTATTCCCTCGCTCTCTACTTCCTGTACCTTCCTCCTCTTTTCAAGCCATTATCCTTTGCTCTCCGTGAACCTCACACTCTGCTGCGTCAGCTGTCTGATGCAAACTCTTTCTCATGACGCATTTACTCCACACGCGCAGCCCATCGGTCCCAAAAACGTACGTTAAGAAGCTCATATTTACGGCTCTGCACAAAGGGGCCGAGCTGCGGATACTTAAATGGATTTGGGGAGAGATGCACCTGCAGACAGCGCTGCAGATTAATAATACATTGCTGCGATGAAGAGGAGGAGGAGGAGGAGGAAGTGCTGTAGCTGCCAGGCTTTAAGAGCACTTAGGCAGACGAGAGGAAGAAGGGAGGCTCCGCTGCACACAAAGGGCTGCCGGGAAACTGAAACACCAACAAAGAAAACCTCAGGAAAAATATTCTACGTGTTTCTAATCGACACGAAAACATGACGAATCAAATAGTTTGAAAAATGGCTCATTAAATGCAGATATTTGACCAACACGCATGATTTCTAAATTGCTGAGCCTCGTGGTGAACTCGGTGAATGAAAGGAGACTCGCCGTGCTCTGCAGAATAACTGAGGACCGAACAGAACACCTCGAAATGTCTCTACTCCACTGAAGGACACCAAAACGCCCAATAAAACAGTTAAAAGGCATAAAAAAAAGGCTCGTTAAACGCCTGTAAAACTGACATTATATGATATATTATGCATGATTTATAAATTGCGGAGCCTCGTAGTGACCTTGCGTATGAATACAGAGCACTTGAACGAGTCTTTAGATTCATCCAAAGTGCTTCTCCACGGGAATAGATGGCGCATTGTGGGCGAAGGTTTTTACCCTGTGTTCATTTATTATTTATCCATTACCTCCGAATAATGGAAAGTACACATTGTGTAAGAGAGGTCAATTAATGATGATGTTTAGTTAGCTTGTAAAGTGTGTTTGAGCAGTAGGAAGGGAGCTATATAAAAACCATGCTTTATTACTTCAGATAGTATTCAGATAGTTTGCTTCAGTAGAAGTACGAATACTACACTCTGGTACAAGTCCTGTATTTAAGAGTAAGTAGAATGACCTTCCTCAAAGTACAAGACTTGAGTAAATGTACTTAGTTACTTTCCCCCGCTGCATATATCCATATCAAAGGATGTTGTAATATTTGACATGGAAGGCTGAACATGTGTGAAACTGTCAGAGGTGACAGGCGAGACACACAGATTCTGTCTCGTCCTTTTCAACTCGACTTGACAAACGCCGCGTTTACACCGTGGCGCCTCGGAAGATAAAACGAGTTAGGATTAAACACAAATGTTGCTCCGTGTTGTGGAAGACAGAGACCCTGATGTAACGATGTTCCTCTCTTTCATGTGATGGCTCTGCTTCACAAAGAAATACACAACTTTATCCGAAATCTACGAAACGTATCACTGTGGGAAGAGACAATGGGCTCTCAGTGTTTCCTCTATAGGATGGAGTCATAGCAGCGGTGCTAAGGCACGTGGGCCCAGCATAATGTGAAATTTTTTAGTGCGTGCGAAGTGCGCCCCGCCAATTTGTTTCTATGTGTCTGCACAAGAAAGACTCTTGAGGCCTAGTACCAGGGCCGGTTCTAGACAATTTGCTGCCCTAGGTGAGATTTTAGGCGACATTTTATATGTAAAGAATAAATGAAAAATCTCTACAAAGGACAAATACACTGCAAAAAGTTATTGACATAGGTAATAGACGTCAAAATGGCTTCAAATGTATTCAGTATTGTTTGAACATGTTTGAATTGGGGGGTGGACGTCACATCCTCTAGGGGGGTCCGGGGCAATGTCTCAAGATTTAGCAAAAATACACCTTTATTGAACATACAGTAACACAAATATAAAAAATTCACATAACAAACAATCAAAAATAAAAAAGCGTCGCCACTTATTATTATTTTAAGAAAAAAACAAAAACTTTTTTGTTGTTGTTACCTGACAGGGACCCCCTAGCAGCGGCGCCGCCACTATTTGTATATAGGGGAAACAATGGGCTCTGATACAGGACACTTTAGAGGCTTTGTTTTCGTGGTCCTTCTATAGTGGATGTGTTCCTCTGTAGTCATTTTGTGTTCATTTCATGTCTTTTCGGAGTTGCGTGTCTCTTTAAGTCATTTCCTGTGTCTGTTGTAGTCTTTTTAAAATGTTTTGTAGTCCTTTTACGACTCTTTGCCATCATTTTGATTTTTTCTGACTTTTCTGTGTTTCTATGGACATTTTGTGTCTCTCTGTAGCCATTTTGTTCTCTTGTTATGTCTTTCTCTAATCGTTTCATGTCTCTGAGGTCATGTTGAGTCACTTTGTAGATGATTTGGGTCTCTTTTGTTGTATTTTGGATAATTGTGTGTGTCTAGGCCTTCAGTGTTCCTTTGTCGTGTCTTTGTGGTCGCTGTGAGCCTCTTCCTGGTTGGTACTTGTCTCTCCAAGCCACATGTTGTAGGTGAAGTCCAGGGAAGGGTTCTTTGGGCCCCTCGGTTGCAAGGTGCATCGACCTCACGTATTTGACGCTATTTTTCTCTCCCCCACAGATCACGGCGGCGCTGGAGCAGGACGAGCAGGCGAGGAAGCAGAAGTTGGCTTACAAGCTGGAGCAGCTGATCGCCGCCATGTCTCAGGAGAGCTGAGGACCCCCAACACACCCCACATCCGCACTCATATTATTTCCTCCTCACACGGACCCGCTCAGGGCCACAGACTGAGAAACAGAAACCCTGCAGCTGGAGGACCGTCAGCAGAGAACACGGCCCCTATTTATTTGATTTTTCTCAAAGAATATTCCTGTGTGTGTGTGTGTGTGTGTGTGTGTGTGTGTGTGTGTGTGTGTGTGTGTGTGTGTGTGTGTGTGTGTGTGTGTGTGTGTGTGTGTGCGTGCGTGCGTGCGTGCGTGCGTGCGTGCGTGCGTGCGTGCGTGCGTGCGTGCGTGCGTGCGTGCGTGCGTGCGTGCGTGCGTGCGTGCGTGCGTGCGTGGAGGACTAGATGAATCCTCCAGTGTGAACCGGAGGAGCAGATCTCGCGTCGCATCCAGATTTTTATTTTTGTACTTGTACATTTGAATATTATCAGTTGCAGTCCCGCCCAGGAGGACCCTGTCGTTGTGCAAAGACAAAGAAGACGACATCAGGGTCTCCTCTCACTTTTCCTCGGACTAAACCTCCGCTCTTTATCACGAACCATGAATCCGATCCGATCGTGAAACATGAAGCTCGTCATCTCAGAGTCTCTGGAGGACTTCAGCCGGCATGCGCCTGAACAGAGGAGAGGACATATCTAGGAGAATCAATCTGGAGTCCAAGGCTTTCTTTCTTTTGTCTTTCTGTTTAGTCATCTGTGTATGAGTCAGTGTCTGTGAATGTACAGATGTTTTCTTTTCTGTTTGCAAACACAAAGGGGCTCAGTTGAGCTGAGTGAAGTCCATTCATCAGACCGCTTCCCAAACATTATCCCCAGGCTCATGCGTTATCAGGGGATTGAACTGGTGTTATTTATTAGTGGTAATCAGTCTTTTTATATTCAGATGCGCAATGAATGTGTACCGACGTTTCTGCAGACTCTCCATGGTGCTGTTTCGACTTAAGGATCTATTTAGTTGACTTCTTATGGTCGGGAAACTATTGTTGTGGTTATTTCTGTACTACGAAAACACAGAACAATTTCCTTTTCTTTGCAATGTTGTGTATCCGCCCCACTGATTGAGAACCGCTCCAAAATGAACTATGTTTTTCCTGAGCACATGCCACAATCTTCCAACAAATTTCATTTAAATCGGGCTGGTCGTTTTTCTCTCATCCTGCAGAATGCTGTAAATATAACCCCCAAACACAACATCATTTTCCATGGCAGCATAAAGACCAAGAACAACGTTGGAGATGTATGGGACAAAAACGCTTCGTTTGACAAGAGCCCTTATTTACACGCAAAGCATTACCTTGTTTAAAAAGTAGTTAACAATCTGACGTCACTGGTTGGCGAAACACAGGCAGCGCCAACAATACTGTTTTAAAATAATCGGTACACGAGAGGCTAGCTAGCTAACGTCGTCTAAAAGCTGTCTAGTAATTTATGTAATAATTCACGTTAATCAAGTTACAAAATATTAAAACCAGGTGATTTAAATCTTCCTCAGAGTGGGTCGATCACCTCTTCAGTTGATTAGTCATTCTGTATCGATCTGTGGGGCTATATAGCTCACCATGCTAACGCGCTACCTTCCTAGTGCTGTATTTAACGTGATTAGCATGTAGCTTTAGCCCACAGGAATGTTTGTTTACACACACTGACTGCTCCGATAAGTAGTCTGTGTTTAAACGAACGACCTTTCTAAACATCTATGTGGCTGATTATCACTCATTCTGCAGATTTCATCACCTGATAACGTTTAAAATCTGTGTCATCATCCACCCTGAACCACACTTCTCTAGAGTAGAGTGTGTGTGTTCACATAACCACAGACTGTATCTCTATGGGATCAACTTCCTGTGTGTTTGCATGCTATCCAGGGGCCATCTTTGATTTGATCAAGTGCCAACGAGTCCTGCCAGCTCCGGTTGGCCAGCTGAGATGTTCCTCGCACTCACAATAAGATTCAGTTTCAACAAGTGCCAAAAGATCCCGTCGTTTCAAATTGTCCTCTAATGTGTCATACATCGGTTTATGCTTTACAGAGGGAGCAGAGCTGTCAGAACTGGAATACAGTGAGTTTTTTTTAAAGGTACGAAACATAAGGTGATGAATATAAAAGTGTTACATGCTGCGTCTGCTGACTTAAACCTAAGAGGCTGACCTGCGAGCTACAGCGAACTAGAGATTTCACCGTCTGGACTTGTTTTCTTCCGGGATATATATGTGTCTGCTTGTTGTTTACATCAAGTACTTGAACAATAGGTAGTATTAAAGGTGTGCACAGTGCGTGTTGAGAGCATGACCAACACCAGTAGTGAGTGAAAGGTGCTTCTTCTTTTCTCCGTGGCCTTAGATACCCACCTGATCTTATTAGTCCTCTGATCCGGCAACTCTGCTGAGAAGCGTCTTAGCGAGATAAGGTAAAAAAGGAAAAGGTGAAGAGGGTACGGCGGACATCGCCTCGCTCAGCACTCGGCTCTCCTGAGCTGTTTGAAGAGGAAGTGTTGAGAAAGAGAGAGAAGCCCTTTAGCTCTAGTTTCCTGCTCCGGCTTTGAAGCTGCTCTTTGATCTGAGGCGGTGTGTGTGTGTGTGTGTGTGTGTGTGTGTGTGTGTGTGTGTGTGTGTGTGTGTGTGTGTGTGTGTGTGTGTGTGTGTGTGTGTGTGTGTGTGTGTGTGTGATCAGGAGATGGAAAGAAGAAACATCGAACTAACAGGCGAGGAGGCATGTAGGATGAGGTGAAGTTGGACATGCAGTTACTGAGTCCAGCCAGCGGGGGCAGCAGAGGGGAAGAGGAGCTGATATTTGTTCCCTCATCTGAAACAAGCACCTTCTCCCAATTAACACCTAAAGAGTGGTGCAGGGATTTATTTATTTATAGTGGACCCTGAAGGCAGCATCTCCCTGGTTCCCATCACTAAAAACGGATGGGATTTCTCCATGTGATTTTGGTTAATGTCAGAAAATAATTTCTGTGGCAAATACACATTTATGATAATTACACGTTTAGTTCAGCAGGAAAATCTCCACATATTCACACCACTTTGTGATTTCTGAAGTAAAAAGCTAACATTAGGCTATAAAGGAACTACAGCACGGTCACATGACTTCACGTCACCACCGCTAAGCTAAAGGCGGCTAATGTTGGGCTATAAAGGAACTACAGCACGGTCACATGACTTCACGTCACCACCGCTAAGCTAAAGGCGGCTAATGTTGGGCTATAAAGGAACTACAGCACGGTCACATGACTTCACGTCACCACCGCTAAGCTAAAGGCGGCGTTAGCAACCGCGTTCTTTTTAATTCACCAGTGGGGTATTTACTGACGTATAACAATGCGTTAAAATCTCTTCAGCTTGTGTTAACCACAGACCTTATTTCAGGCAACCAGAAACACAATCAGAAAACATTCCTACGAGGGAACAAGAAATGCTGACTCATATCCAGGATTTCGACTCATTCCCGCACCACTCTATAGACACACCCATAGGTCTGCAAACACTTAACATAAAGCTTCCTTCTTTTGATTAAGGTGTCTTCCCAAACTCAGCAAATAGAAATGTATCCTCATACCTCACATTGCTTGTATGGAGTAATGCTTTTTATCATTTTAAACAGGACCTCAATGCCTTTTTCCTTTTTGCAAGGGATGAAACAAATGTACGTTTATTAGTCTCTCCAACTCTCCGCTGTATTCAGATTGTGACAGACGTAATCAGAGGCTCGCAAATTGTTTTTAAAGTGGCTTTGATTTTCCTCTCACGGATCATTTATATCAGGACGTTTCCTTTTTATCTTGTGTGAGATTTTGCATGCGTTTTAATTAATGCTTTTGTTCTGCCTGGTATTCCATATCGATCCACACTGACTGCATTTATTCCCATCTGTACAACGTCTCGCATCGCAGCTGAAAGCACCTTTTTATTTTTGAAAGAGATTTGTTTTGTTACGAGATATAGCTCTTAATTATCCATGCTGTAAACTCTCATTCTAATTCAATTTGAAATGAGGAAAGTTTGTTTACTCTTTCTGCGGCCTGGAATCTCATTTGACTGGCGGTGGTGGGAGATAGATGCTCGTAAACGTAACCTCATTTCAGCTGATTGCTAATGGAAGATGCGTATACGTGCACTTAGCTTGAGAGATGGCGTTACTGCTGTTTCAAAACAAAGCATTTAATCAGCAGTTTTTGTTTTGTTTGCTTTCCGGCCTCAGACAGAGGAATTGAAATCCCAGTCATTGTATTACTCTCAATTCAAAATATCATCAAGTATAAAATCCTTCCATTTTTAACACGTTGTAAACAAGCCCTTTGTAGACACTGGAGTTCTGTAATATAGTAATTAATGGCAATGATGACGATGATAATAATAATGGCTGTCTGTTCTTCTTGTTTTATAAAAGTGTTGTGAAAATTGTAAGAAACTTAAAGTATTTAAAAAAGGTTGTTCTCTTGTTTTGTTTTTTTATTTGCTTTGATTTTGTTATGATAAGATATTATTGTGTACCTATTGTAAATATGAAGCACACCTATTTTGCAAGCCAAGGATTCACTTTGTACTGTTGTTATATATAAATAAACTTTGCTGGTTAAAAATTGCATAGAGCTGAAATCTGTATTCGTGTCTCTTTGTCGTCAGAAACAATTATGATTCCACATCAGTGGTGGAAAGTGACTAATACATTAACCAAGTACTCTACTTAAAGGGGATCTATCATGCTAAATGCACTTTTTTATGTATTTTATACATAAACATGTGTCCCCGGTGTGTCAGGGAACTCACACAGCGTCAGAAAAGAAACCCCTCTCTCTTTTCCTCCGTACCCAAATCTCTAAAAACGGGGAACAATGGAGCTGATCCAGATTTGCGTCCGATATGACGTAATATCTGAAATGTGGACCCACGGCCCTATCAGAAACGTTGCTATCAGAAACAATGCCCGACTGTTTTGGACGTAACAGAGAACCGCAATTACGCGTCGTAAAACCCGGAAGTAAGTTAGCATTTTTAGCACTTCCGGTTCCTTCCTCAAAAAGCAATGCATTTTTTCCATAGGGTTTTGGAAAATAGCTCGAAATAAGGTCTGTGGTTGACACAAATTTTAGAGGTAATTGACGTTTTGTTCTACGACATTAAATACATCAGTAGTGACCCCACTGGGGATTTTTGAAGAGTTTACGTGTCTGAAAAACGATGGTTGTTACCGAATGGCTGAATAGGACTACAGAAATTGTCGAGGCCGTTGTACGTCATTACGCCGAACACGTAAACACTCCCGCTAAGTTTGTTTTCCCCTGTTTTCTGCTTGAAAGCAAGTACCTGCCTATCTTTAGTATCTGTATATATCTGACCATTAGAATCTGTATTTTTGAAATTGTCGTTTTTAACACCGTAGTTTTACAAATGATAGAATAATTAATTACCAGTGTTTTCCAATTTTACTTGGCAGTTCGTTTCGTTAGCTAACGTTAGCTAAAGCTAGCGCTACTAGTTAGCTACG
>NW_011339942.1:0-5060 GCF_000735185.1 Notothenia coriiceps | reverse complement strand
GCAATAGGTAGATCTCGCCTTTCACCTAGGTCGAGGTCGGTGATCTTGGGCTTAAAAAGGTTGGTGACCACTGCTTTAGACCATCAGCTGTGACCAATAGGCTTCCCTCCCACCCCCCAAACAAATTCTGCAAACAACACCATCACCAAAACCATCAACCTATTTAAATGTACATTTATTTATTGTTAATACCACTGACTATCTTTGTTTTTGTCATGCTCTATTTTAATGAACATGACTGCCAAGTAGTACCTTTTGGACTCTAAGATGCTAAAGGTTTTTGTGTGTAAACTGGAAGTTGTGCTGCTTTATTTGCTGGTGCCATAGACACATTTTTATTTGATATAAACTTAAAAACCATAAAGGAATCTGAATTTCCAATGTGAGATGTTAGTGCTTTTTTTTTTAATGGGAAAGGGGCTTTATTTGAATTAAGATAACGCGACCCATAATCGGAATCAGTCAGAATAGATTAGAAATACAAATATTGGACTTTTTCACTTCGAATCAAGCATTTTTTGGGTTTTAAGTTACGTTTTGGCAGTTAAGAGTTGACTCAATCAAGCTTCGAACACCCATACATCTTACAGAAAAACAAAGTTTCGGTTAAAATTATGGAAAAGTTCTTGCATATAGTCCATTGTCTTCGAAACTATACATTCGGTACTCCCACCATGTCATGGCAATCCATCTCGTTAAATCTTTGACATGCAGTAAGGGAACAGTAAATGAGGTATAATTAATCTTCTGCGTCTCATGCCTATCTGTACTAAATCAAAAGGCAATGGCTCACAGACACACATTTTTAAATGGAGGAATTGAAATTGCAATCTTCTTGTCAAAATGAACCACATGCATCCTCTTTATTCCTCTGATGAATGACAGTGCACATTGATACACACACAGAGGGCAAAGAGTGTGCTCGATACACTCCAGGGTCAGCTCAGTTTTATAATTGAATTCCAAAGCCCAGTCCATTCGATATTGTGCAGCACTCAAAGTTATTCCTCTCCATTCTTTATAGGCTGGATCTGACAAGCTTAGGCCTTTCAATATTTCACATTTTGAGAAGACTCCAACTTTTTAGGGGGCTGAGAATGAAATGAAGCCATTCGTGACACATTAAAACAAATCCATGTCTGACACAGTGCCTGGAGCTCCCTAAGCATAGCAATTCAGGCATTCGGCTCGGAAAAACACGCCAAAATAATGTTGAAGCCCCTATTGTGCGACTTGCCTAGAAGCATCATATTTAAGCATCCCACTGGTTGTCGGGTGAAGGGATACAAAAGTGAAACACAAGAATAACCACACTTAGAGATTCTTTTGGAATCATAGTCTTCCGTCTCACCAGGGTCGTGCGGTCATTTATTGTTATTTTGTAAAAAAATACAAATAACAATAAAATGAAATAGTTAGCATTAATTATTATCCTACTTTTGACTTGAAGGGTCTCAAATCAGAACAACACTAACTTTAGCTCATAGAACACAGGATTTGTACCTGACCAAAGTGCCATATTTGGGAACTATCTTAAATTGTCTTTCATAGAAGTTGGCTTTGTTATGTTGAATATGCTTCTTGCTTGGTTTTTAATAAGTTTCATGTACAGGCCTTAACCCAAATTCTTTAGTAAACACTGAGGAAAATATGTCACCGTACTCCTTGACAAGTGATATCTGAAAATTCAGTTCACAAACACACATCTTACTACTAGTTTCACCCTCAGCGCTTACTTTTGCAAGCAGCAGCATTATACAGTAAAGACAATAAATATTGTCTCCAGACTTGAGGCTTTGTTCAATAACTTCACACAAGCTATTGTATTGTCGTGTGTTTTTACTGTGGGGGCAGATATGGTTTGGCTGGGTTGGTGCCCTGCATAACGAGGAACAAGGGAGCATTTTCCTACAAAGCCAGCGGTGAATTAGGATGAGAAGAGGAGATCTGAGGGGACAGTGAATATTGCTTCTAGAGCCTGGAAAATGAATCACATTAAAAAGGCCCACAGAGAGACAAAAATAAATAGCCACACCAGGGTGGACAGTGGCACACACACATGCTCAAAGTATTTGCTGGAGCAGGTTATATTTCTTGTTTTCTTTAGTTCCCTGTTGTACCTGGCATTATTCACATGGTTTTTGATTTGTCTCTTTTTTTCTTATTTTCCGTACTTCCTCTCCCCCTCGGTTTCTCTGTATTACCTTGCATTTCATACGCATCATACATTAACCCAGATATCATTACAGAGCGCTGAGCAGGATCTTATCGGAGTTATACTTAATAAGGAGCGACGTCTTTAGGAACAACAACACAGTGGGGCTGCATGAAGGGAGGAAATTGTGGCAACAGTATAAAGGGTAAATGAGAACAAAAAAAACATACAGATACAAGACACAAAAGAACATTGTATGTGGGTAAGATAGGTTGATAGATTACAAATGATACCAAAAAGTGTTCTGTGTGAAGCCAAAAGCTAATTATGCTTATTTCTTTGAACACAAGACCTCCATTGCTGTCCAAAAACTATTGGAAAGACACCAATGCGCCACACTGATTGACACATTCTCTCATTACCATAAAAAATAAAAATAATAATAATAATAGATGAATATTCAATCAATCCCCCATGCACAACTCGAGCACCAATGATACAGTTACACCTGACATGCCTTCTTTGCATTCATTCTCCATAATCTATTTAATCTGCGACATTTGCCATCTCTCCCTTGCCTCGCTAATGCCGCTGCTGCCTTGCTTCTGCACAGCTGCTGCTTTCTCTGCCCCAGCATCCACCTGTAAGCCCTGGGGGATAGTTATTTAATCATCACTCCTCAATGTTCTATGGAAAAATATTTGCGGGGAGTGATGACCATATGTTGCTGTTAATAAACATTTTAAACGGGAGTTGTTTACCTGAAATACTCACTAAAGCAGACAAAAATACACAACAAATTCACAATTTCCTCCTGTTTGAGGCGAAAAATGTAATAAAATAACTCAGCAACAGTAGCTGGTACTATTTAAATAAAGTATATGTATATATATATATATATACATACACACACATATATATACAGTTACACCTGACATGCCTTCTTTGCATTCATTCTCCGTAATCTGAAAAACCAAGAGGGTTTTACGGTCATTTCGGGCAAACGACATGACCTCGCTGGCCTGGCTGCACAGCATTACCTTTGCAAAGCACAAGTGTTTGTTTCCCATCTGAAAACACGAGCAGACACCTGTTAAATCTCACCCTTAAAACCAACTCTGTGAAAGTCCCGCTGGTCCACCTTTTAGCCGCTAATAGTTCTTCACAGATTTGATGGCTAATCTACCTGATTCTCCTTCCTCTTTGGGATTTCCTAACGCAACATGTACATATATACACATATGTACATATATATTTAAGTCATATATATATATACACATATATATATACATACAATGCAAATATCTCTAAATAAAGATTGCATCAAAGCTACTGGGGCTGCACGTCAACACATCCATGTAAATGACAATTTAGCGTACTTTAAAAGCTCTGAAACAGACGTATAGTTGGACATTAAATTCAGATTGTTTGGTTAAAGGACTTTTCAACGGTGCTTAATATAAATTACGTTTAAGTCATCATTTTTTACATTTATAAGATGTATGAGAAGCTAAAGTTTTAGTTCTATAAAGTTTTTATTACAAAGCACGTATGACATCTAATAAAAAAAAGTGATCTTCCTATGTGCGTTGAACCAGCTGGACTTCGAGACAATGGGCTGGTTTAACATTCTGCCTCACTCGGCCATCTTTGCTATCTCTTGCTACTTTAGGCATTTCTATTCTGTTAGCCTTTGCTCTATTTTGCTGCATTAATCCTTGCTACTTTTGGCCGAGTTCTTTATGTTCCAGGCTACTTTCTGCAGAATCACTGTCGAACTAAATCCAAGCATAACCTTAAAGCTCCAGAGAGCACTGATCCAATAATAAGTTGGTGAGATCCTACAGGACCTCAAAACAGACAGAGAAGGATAAAGAAGTAAACAGCGAGGAAGTGGGGGAAGAGGAGGTTCATTAACCGTGAAATCTGTTACATTAGTATGTACATGTTGCGTTAGGAAATCCCAAAAAGGAAGGAGAATCAGGTAGATTAGCCATCAAATCTGTGAAGAACTATTAGCGGCTAAAAGGTGGACCAGCGGGACTTTCACAGAGTTGGTTTTAAGGGTGAGATTTAACAGGTGTCTGCCCCATGTTTTGAGATGGGAAACAAACACTTGTGCTTTGCAAAGGTAACGCTGTGCAGCCAGGCCAGCGAGGTCATGTCGTTTGGCCGAAATGACGTAAAGCCCTCTAGATTTTCATAATTTAGCCATTTCATGGTATGACTGTCTAGAGACGACATTTGTGTGTGCGATTTGGTAAATTGAGAGGAAGATAAGCATTTTAATGGCACAATGTGAACAAATACTACTTTGTGTCAAAGGTAAGGAGAGTGTGCTGAGTGTAACTGAGTACATGGATCCCTGAAATAAGTTCACAAAATGTGTGCACTTTGATCGTTTAAGAAACTTCTGTTCTCTTTTATTCTGTTTGCAAAAAAATAGAATCCTTTGTGAAAGAAGCTGTGATAGTTTCCTAACTGTCTTTATATTCTTTCATTGAATATCCATTAACCTGTTAAGCCCTGAGCCTGTTTTTCAGGTCTAAGGCTCGAAAAGGACATTCCCAGAACAAATGACCATATTTTTTCTCAAAGTAATGATAAACCTGTGAGTTGGATGTAGAAAAGTCGGAATCAATATAGAATCTTTTTTATTTTAAAGTAAATTCAGATTGAAAATAGTAAAACCATTAAAATTATAGTTTCCGTCCAAAAGAAAAACATTACTTACAGTGAAAACCACCCTTGAATGATGGGATGGTAGACTAAAAGCTTTAGGAATCCAACCTATAACATATAATAAGTACCCTGTATCAAGGTTGATGCAAAACAAGTGAAATGTGACCTTTTTAGAGAGATTTAGAAGAGAAAAAACACTTCTGGGTCATTTGGGTAGATTTTC
>NW_011339941.1:0-2648 GCF_000735185.1 Notothenia coriiceps | reverse complement strand
TATTCGTGAATCTTTCCATATCAAATATTTCCTGCACGGCCTTAGGGGTTTCTGTTCCGGTCTTACATGTCGTTGTGTCTTTTGGTTATTTGTGTCATTGCAATTACTGTAATGGTCTTTTTATGTTATTATTATCATTACTGTTTTGTCATAATTCTTTTTTATATTGCATCTGTACTCTGTATTTTCTCCTGTTATTGTGTTATGTTTGGAGAAGAACAATAAATAAAGTGTTACGAAAATATATCTATATGTCCTGTACTTCTCAACAAGGTCATTTTTAAGCATCCGTGTCTCTATTTGAGGACGCTTCACCTCGTAAACTTCGTTCCACTTCGGGTTGAGGCTCTCCTTCACAGCCTTGCTCTGGAACAGCTGGTTCCCGATCTGAAGGACTCCGTACGGGTCGGACTTTCCCTTTATCAGACCCCCCAAAAACGTGTCCTTCCCCTCAAGATCCTGAGCCTCCAGGAAGTGGATCCTCAGGACCCCCTGTGGAGAAACACAGCACAGAAAGAAACACTGAAATAGAAGCTGCTGACACTTCGAGGCCATTTTACATACTGAGTCCTATGTCCTGTGTGCGTGCAGGTATCAGTATGTAGTGTCTCTACTTTAAAGAGTCCTCTCCTGCTGATGTTCAGGTGTATATCAGTATGTAGTGTCTCTACTTTAAAGAGTCCTCTCCTGCTGATGTTCAGGTGTATATCAGTATGTAGTGTCTCTACTTTAAAGAGTCCTCTCCTGCTGATGTTCAGGTGTATATAGGAATGTAGAGTCTCTACTTTAAAGAGTCCTCTCCTGCTGATGTTCAGGTGTATATCAGTATGTAGTGTCTCTACTTTAAAGAGTCCTCTCCTGCTGATGTGACTCTTTAATTGGTTGGTTTTACTCGAGTGTGGACTGAAACATCCTGATTCTTAGAACCTTCCTCCTCACATTAAATATGAGTCAGTCAAATGAAGTGCATGCCGGTGAAGTTCCTGCAGCGAGATGTGATGATGCAGCAGTGTGTTCCTACAGTATGTACTGAAATTAAATAAATCTAGTTAAGGTATAAAACGTCACAGTACCCACTGTAGAATGTATTTTTAAATAAATGAAAAAAAGCATAAAAAATGAAATAAAAATCCTTACATTTTCATTGTTCAACTGTTATTTTAAAAACTGTTGGCTCGATGAGTATCTAGCATATAATCTGTTTTGTTCATAGAATAGTTACAGTTACTTAAGCTGTCAAATAAATGCATTAAAGTAAAAAAATATATTCATTTATTGTCAATTAATTGGAAATGTTACTTAAGTTAAAGTAAAGCAAGGTATAATAATAAAAAATAAGGGAAAGTATTAAATGTAGAAGTACCCGGTGCAGAATAATCTAAAATATATTTAAAAAGAAAAAAAAAAAAAGAAAATGACCTTTTATTGTAAAAGATGCCACATTTAATCTTTTTATTTGTATACGTATTCATTTATTCATTCATTTTATTATAACTTTTTAATGTTTCATACAAATAGCTTGATTCCTAAAGTAACTAAAACTCAAAAAAATATGAAATGAGGTAAAAGTATCCCCTTGTATTCCTTGAATTGTAACAGACATATAAAGTCCCTTAAATATGCACTTAAGCACAGTTACTAGAGTAAATGTACTTAGTGACAGTCCTCAGAGTGTGTGATGCATAATTCAGAGTGGCATTGTGCAGTTTCTCCCGGCTATATTTAAACCGCTTTGTGTCGAATGATTAATATGCAGAAGAAGACGGAGCATCATGGATCCTCTGCACGCTCCCAGTCACCGTTATCACAGCTTATCTGCACAATAATATGACATCAAGTGTGTGTGCACGGACTGATGCTCCAATACTGTATGACATTATTGTGAAGAGCACCTCAGGAGGAAATGAGATTTGTGGACACACACACTTGGACACACACACTTGGACACACGCACGCACGCACGCACGCACGCACGCACGCACACACACACACACACACACACACACACACGCTGAGGGTGATTGAAAGCAGGAGATGGTTTTATGTTTTCCACAGATCATATTTATTTAGGCCTCAGGGGAACAGTTAGAGGAACAAGAGGTCAAGTAATCTCCGTTATCCTCTCTGCTCAGATCTAATACATACAACAATAAATATAATACATAAAATATTAATACACAAATATTCCTACTGCTACTCCATATAAATAGTACTATATAATATAAAAACTAATAATAGTGAAATTAAACTTTTCGAGGTGCAAGGTAAAATCGTTTTAGAAAAAATTGAAATAGTTCAAAAGTAAACATAAGCATATTTGAACACGCTGTACGCTTTTCCGTAATGTTTCACAGCACCTAAGGTACAAACATAGCGTCCCACTCGTTAGTGTGTGTCGGCTAAATGTCACACATGTTGATCCCCTCCAGCGGCCTCATGTCTGACACTGAGCTCGAGACCCTGAACGCAGCATCTGAGATGTGAACGCTGCGGTTCTGCAGGAGGGAAAAAACGTGCAAGAAAGAACCGCAGAGGGGATCGATGGAAACACACACACACACACACACACACACACACACACACACACACACACACACACACACACACACACACACACACACACACACACACACACACACAGACACACA
>NW_011339940.1:0-3335 GCF_000735185.1 Notothenia coriiceps | reverse complement strand
TTCAATTAAAATAAAGAAGTAAAAACAACAATAATTCTGGCTTGATATTGAGTAAGAAAAAGGTTGATAAACGCTGTGAGAATGGATCTGCGGAGAGCATTTCGCCGCGATCCCAACTCGTCTATTACCAACGTTCAGGGAGCTCTATGCAAGTCAATGGGACGCCCTGCCCGTTGAAAACGGACTCTCAAGGGTTACCCTGTGCGTAATAGAGTGACGGGGAGGGGCCCTGACCAACCGTCAACATGTGACGGGTTGGGAGTGAGAACGTGTTGTCTAAACACTCAGCGCTGTCTGTACTGCAGCCAACAGTCCAAGTCAATTACACATATTTTCATTTATTTTAAAGGTCCCATGACATGGCCATTTCTACTGATCATAATTCCATTGTTGAGGTATACTAGAATCGATTTACATTGTACAATTTTCCAAACTCACATTGGTTTTCTCATACAGCATCTCTCTATAGTATGTGTATTCACTCTCTGTCCTAAACGGCTTGTTGGAGCTCCTTTGATGATAAGTGCTAGGAACATTCATTAAAAAGTTTGACCTTTTACCTTTACAACTTTCTAAAGTGCTAGCCGTATGCATGCATCTGCACGTTTGTAGCCTTTCTCCTGACCTAACAATGTGTGCTTGTTAATGGTTACACTTCTGCACTGCTGGCCTCTGACAGCCCACTTCAGGAGCAGCAGAAAGAAAAGGAGGAAAGTTGGCTTCCAGTTTTCCCGTCCATGGAACACCTGCCATTCCATGCCATGCCATCCTGACGTGTAGCATGGCTTTGTTGCTGCCAGGATGTAGGGGCAGGCTCCTCTTTGTGCGTCTGCTCTTTGTTCCCCAGGGCTCAGAGAGAGGGACTTCTCTGTGAGTTGAACAAATAAACAGCAGAGAGCAGGAGAGACAAAGCCGGGGAGGGAGCACCTGCCGGGGGCTTTGTGTCTCTTAATAAGGCCCACTACTGTCTGTGCACTGCAGACAACCCCCCACACCCACAGACAGACACACACACATATACTGGTGGAAAGTTTGTCTAAAAACTCTGTGTGTGTAGAAGCCGATGAGAGAGAATTGAGATCAACAGATACAAACTGGATTAACAATTGCCTGATCCAGAGTTGTAAATGTTAGAAGGATGTCAATTAACGCTTTTTGTTCATTTGTAAATTCATTATTATTCACAGATTTGCTTTTTATTTGTGGACTTTATTTGCACACACACACACACACACACACACACACACACACACACACACACACACACACACACACACACACACACACACACACACACACACACACACACACACACACAACACACACACACACACACACACACACACACTCTCTCTCTCCACACACACACACACACACACACACACACACACACACACACACACACACACACACACACACACACACACACACACACACACACACACACACACACACACATAATTCCTGAGTAAATATTGGTCAATACAAGGAAGACAAGCAACTGATTTTGTCTTTTTCCAAAGCTATTCTATGAAAATCAGCCAAACCACCTATCAACCAAAGTATCACTTAATGAAATACTTTAAACGTATACTTTAAAAAAGATCCTGCAGCTTGAACTTGAAAGGTGCACATTTTATGTGAATTGTTACCAAGCAACTTAGTTAGGTTTAGTTAAAGATCATGATTTTGGGTTCAAATTTGTACATATGTGGCCTAACGCACGTTAGTTAGTTAGTTAGTTAGTTAGTTAAGTATGTTATGTAAGAGCAGTAAGTAAAGTAGTCTAGTTAGCAGGTAACTTTCATTCGTAAATGAAGGTCAAAGTTGACTTTTGGTTTAACACCTGACAGGGAAAACCTGCTCAACTCTGATATAACATTCCTTAAAAGGAACCAAGAGCCGTAATACCTTGGATAGTCACACATTTTATTGAAATGTATCCCAATTCGTTTTAGCTGAGAGTTTTATGAGAAAAAACACATGTCATGCCATAAACTGTAGTTGAGCTTAGCTTATTACAGGGTTGAATACTGGATTCTGATTGGTTCTTACATTGACTGGAGACTGGAGACATGGCACCTCATGACACGTCTTCATTTAACCTCTGTGTTGTGTTGTGCATTGTTTGTTTCAATTATAGAGACACATTATTTTTGAGTCATCTTATCGTAATAAATACATGAATTAAGGGTGCTTTTTGTCACTATTATGTCCATACTGACGGGGGTCCTTTCCTCAGCTAGACCAATGAAGTGCCTATGTTCTTATGTCACAGTGACTTTAGAAGGTGAAAGACAGGCCTACAACCTGTGATATTTGTGATACATCCGGTCAAATTAGAGGAAAACCTTATGGAAAAATGTATATAATCAGTTTTAAAAAATGCATTTCCTCTTTCCCTGTTCCCTGTGTTATGAACGTTATGAATTCATTGTTTATCAGATGTAGCTATAGGAAGTCCCATGTTCTTGTGTGTAGCTCTGCATGTATTTAGGCGTCAGTGTGTTGAGTATGTGTGTGTTTGAACTCATATGAAGGCAGTAGTTTTATGGTTGAGTGGGACTGTCAGTCGTTAAAGTGTGGCAGCACTCACGTGAGACATATAAATGGAGATGGTCTTCTTCTATGAAACAAGCTTTATAGCAGCTCCTGAGGGCCAAGGCCATGCACACATGTACCTGGAGAGGGGGTGGGCTTTATACATCTGATTTTATTCAGAGAGTGAAACAGAAGATGGGATTTACAGTGCCATGGTTGGGGGGAAGGAAGGAAGGAAGGAAGGGAGGAAGGGAGGAAGGAAGGAAGGAAGGAAGGAAGGAAGGAAGGAAGGAAGGAAGGAAGGAATATTACCTGAACTGAGTTCATAAAAAGGGTTATGTCATGTATGCAAACAAACTAAAATATAGCTCTATCAGGCGAGTGTTGAGCAGCAATTGAACAGCTGTGTACCGAGGACCTGCATGTTGTCCTGTCTTCTCCCTCTATGATCCATCTGCCATACAGTATATGCAACAATCTTTGAAATGGCTTTTAAATTATTTAAAAATTGGCAGTTTTAGGCCCCGCCCGGAAGCTATTATGTCAACCTGTTTTCCTCAAACTTCAGGAAGTGAGTCTGGCGTTAAAGCAAATGTTTAGTGGTGCTATAACCTCACTGTCAGTCTGTGATGTAATTGGGCTTGAAGATATGTTTTCGCATAGACTTACATTGGGAAAGAGATGTCTGTAAATGGGGTGGGGTTCAAACCCCACTGCAGTCAGCATGTCGTTGTCTCCCTGGGCAAGACACTTCACCCCAAATTGCTCCTGTGGGGATCGTCCACAGTATTGAG
>NW_011339939.1:0-373 GCF_000735185.1 Notothenia coriiceps | reverse complement strand
CCACTGCAGTCAGCATGTCGTTGTGTCCCTGAGACACTTCACCCCAAATTGCTCCTGTGGGGATTGCCCACAGTATTGAGTATGTAAATCGCTTTGGATAAAAGCATCTAACAAGTGACATGTAATGTATGTAAAATGAGAAAACCTGATGAGCTCCCTGAAGTTGAGATGAGCAAAATATTTTACATTTTCCATAACAATTTCAAGCGGCAATGGATTCTAGCTGACCATTGCTCTGTACCCTGTTTACTGTTTCATATGTATTTAAGCTTAGGGAAGCATGAGCCTCCTTTCTATTGCCTGTCGTGTTTGCTAAGTTATCGTAACTTAATAAACCTGGAGATTGCAGTTTAGTTTTTTTACAAAATTGCAC
>NW_011339938.1:0-34937 GCF_000735185.1 Notothenia coriiceps | reverse complement strand
TTAATTATTGATGAAAGGGTACTTACATTTTTTTTCTTAATGTTCTAAACATTTTGGGGCCCCCTGCTAGTCATGGGCCCTTAGAATCGTCCTAACCTTTCACCCCCTTACGGCGCCCCTGGTTGCAGTATATACATTAGCTGACCTATAAATCCATTAGTTTTAGCGAGCAATGCATAATTAGTTTGGCAAGATTAGATGTTGGCAGTACTGATTCCCAAGATTTTAGATGATCAGAGAAAAGCAAACTAAAGAAATATAAAAATATATTTACTTGGAGAAACAAATATCCTCTTCATAATAAACTGCCTCCTTTATAATAAACAAGTGCTTCTTTGATAATGAGGAAATGTGTATGAAGGGGGGTTTGTTAAAAATACACAAATGATCGAAATAAAACCTGTACGTTTTTGTAAGCCATATGAACCATCCAGATCTCTCAGGTCTTCAGGGACGGGTCAGCTTTCTCTCCCCAGAGTCAGAACTAAACATGGTAAAGCAGCGTTCAGTTATTATGCTCCAAACATCTGGAACAAACTCCCAGAAACCTGCAGGTCCGCTGCAACTCTGACTACTTTTAAATCCAGGCTGAAGACTTTTCTTTTTGTCGCTGCTTTTAATTTACCTATTCATATCTTAGACTGCACTGTAACTTTTATCCATGTATTTTTTCTTTTAATGTTTATTTGATTAACTTTTCTTTTTAATGACTGATTTTAAATGCCATTATCTTAATGTCTTTCATTTTATGTAAAGCACTTTGAATTGCCTTGTGTTGAAAAGTGCTATATAAATAAACTTGCCTTGCCTTGCCTTGCCTTGCCTTGCCTTGCCTTGCCTTGCCTAAGCAAGCATTAAACCCTTGCACATATTTCCCCTGATGCAGGTTACCTAGTGGAAAGGGCCTTAGGAAGTTTCTTGCCGACAGTATCTACTAAAATGTGCTTTGCATTAAGTAAAGGAAGGGTCATCGTGACCTGAGTGTGCAGTTTGATACATCTATTAAGTCCTAATAAAAGGCTGATTGGCCAAGAAGAGAAGTAAATCAATCTTATATCAGTTGTTAATTAAGAGCCAACAGGTGATCTAAAAAAACCTCCAATCAGCTCGAACACATCGTGACATTCAGCTCAAATGAATTGGGTAAAGGGAATGAAGGACACAGTGATTCCATTATTTCAGTTTGAGTAATGTTCATGATATTCATCAAGACCAATAAAAGCCCTACAAACTCCCTAAGGATATACAAATGATGTTTGTCATTACCCTCATCCTCCCTCCATCAAAGTCTTCCTCCCCCTGCACACTCACTGTAATCCCCTTCTGGGAACGCTAAAAATTACCCAGCAGCACGGTGGCGGCAAGTTTTTATGCTGGTTTTTAGGGGCTTATGCCTGCTCTTTTGAGCTGCCGTCGGAGCGAGGTGTCGGCTGGACGCCTCCCTGATAAAGCCGTAATCTGAGGTGTAAAGTTATAGGAGGGATTTACGAAAGTGTGAGGCTGTCAGAGAGCTGCAGCCAAGGGTGTCGGAGGGGGGGGGGCGTAAAACAGGGATGGAGCACCATCTCCAGGGTTTATGACTCTTTATGAGCTCTTCTGAGCCCACCTTGTGTCCAATTAATACAAATAAATCCTTGAATTTAAAACATACAAGGGAACAGATTCCTGAATGCATCCTTTCCATGTACTTCTCAACTCATTCTGTAAAGTTTTTACACTGAAAGACATTTTTCTTTAGGCCCTGATGGCAAAAATAGAAAGCTGATAGAAGAATTAAGCATCACATGACGCCTTGCAATAAACATTAGTCTCCTCCATAAACTTGAATGATAGTCAGCTTCCAAGTCAAAACGCTTGGGCAAAACTAGTTTTACAACGGCTAATATTAGCCCAGTTTTAAAAGCCCCGGTCATCAAATGAGGCAGTTGCTTGGCTGAGGGTACACAGCGGATTAGCCTTGAACTCTTTCATTTCTCACTTTCCCCCCTTTTTCTCCTCCTCTTTCTCTGCGTAACAGATTGCGTCCTGTGTGTGATGTGGCGGAGGAGTGCAGTCAGAATGAACTGATTACGGTCGAGGGCCGGCGTGCCTTTGAGTCATGGCACAGAACGACATTCTTCAAGCACTTAAAAATAGTAACAGTTGGCTTTTTTTCAGGTTTGTTTTTCTCATTGCGAGGACTTTGGGGCATCCTCTGCTGGCTTTTTTAGAGACTGGAATCATAACCAGATACTTCTTCAAACCCCCTTCCCTCCCTGTGTCTTTCATTCTGTTATTGGGGGTTTGTTTAATCTTGTGAAGAAAATTGGCTTAGCGTGGGAAAGGCAGAATTCTTTTGGGGATAGGTTTTGTTGTTTTAGGGTTGTGCGCATTGTTGTAGTTTTTTTTTTTTTGCGCAGCGAGGAAAAAGGGCCAGTTTGTGCCAAAACCTCACGAAGTAAAGATAAAAAGGATCTGAGTGAGAGGGAGGCCGCAACACCACGACAAAGATATGGGCTGTCCGAGCAAAGAGCTTTACAAATGACGATCTCCAGGGTAAAGAAGGGGGGAAAAACATAAGGGAAGAAGGGAGTGGGAGAGGAAGGGGGAGGAAAAGAGAAGAAACAAATGTGGATGGATTGGTAAGAGGAGGAGGAGGAGGAGGAAGATGGGTATTGGGGGGAAATAACGCAGAGCAGTGAGGAGGCAGGGGGAGTAGATGAGAGGGGAAACATTCCCCCTTGCCCACATTAGAGACATAAAAAAGAAAACAAACAGAAAAACATGTCTGACATAAAGAGGCTGGTTTCCGCGGCGACAGCACAATGGCTGCCTGTGGCTCTCGGGGCCCTCGCCGTCCCGTCTGGGGCCCCGGCACCAGCGAAAGTCACCGCAGTCACAGGGCCCATCAGCGTGTGTGTGTGTGTGTGTGTGTGTGTGTGTGTGTGTGTGTGTGTGTGTGTGTGTGTGTGTGTGTGTGTGTGTGTGTGTGTGTGTGAGTGAAACATGAATGTCATCACAGGCCTAGTGCTGTGGGAACCGCCATGAAAGGGACCCCACTCGGAAGCCACAAAAGTCCCTTTCTGCTTCTTCTCCTCGGCTTTTAGCCTCTTTATTTATCTGTGTGTAGGGGAGCCGGATGAGGAGGGAGGTCTCTCTCTCTCTGTCTCTATCTCTCTCTCTCTCTCTCTCTCTCTCTCTCTCTCTCTCTCTCTCTCTCTCTCTTGCGTGCTCTCTCTCTCTCTCTCTCTCCACTCTTGCGTGCTCTCTCTCTCTCTCTCTCTCTCTCTCTCTCTCTCTCTCTCTCTTGTCTCTATATCTCTCACTCTCTGACAGGCAGCATGACCCAGCGCTGCAGCCATCCTGCCCTCTTGACACCTTAAATCACAACATACCGACGGTGTCTAACGCTTTCTCTCTGGAGGTTTATTCACAGCTTATATCAGCCCAATCAGATCAATAAAAACACAATGCAGCATTTGGCGGACACAATGTGGCGTTCCCAGGAATGCCTCTTATATTATTCCGCAGGCAGGCAGTGCCGCAGGGCCCAGGCATTCCTTATGTGTCTGAAGGGGCAAATAATTCCCTCATGGGTCCGACCCAGACGGTGCCAAACTGCTCCGGTGCCAGTTCCCATGCCAATCCAAATCTTGACCCCAGTGACTGCTTGCCCAGACACAGGCTGGCTACCATGAGGGCCTCAAACCAATAAGAAACCTACAGATTATGGGGGGTTAGTGTATGTCAATAGGACTTGCATACAGCTGGGCACCATGCAGCGCCCCTTTGACCACAATTGGCCTTTTATACATTCTCAGCAGGGGTTCAAGACAGTGTGCAAACATTTCCTTTTGACTAATGCTATTTGATAAAATCCAAGGAGTTATTTGAGGATTTAGAAGTACTTTAAAGTTATGAAAAACAAACAAACAAACAACAAAAATAAGGGCACTTGGAGAGAACCCACGCCAAGGCTGCTTCCATAAGTGAAAATAATAAGTACCATGATTAGGAGCAACTCCAACATTTCTCAACTCTTCTGCCAAGTTTCTGTCAGTAGTTTTTCCGTAACCCTGCTGAAACACAACACAACATATAAACAAACCAATTAACCAAACCGAAAACCTAACCTCCTTGGCGGATGCAAAAAAACAGCATTTAAATGAATATCTAAATCAAAGACGAGCAACAATTGTTAAAGACAAAAAATCCAATGGCTCAACATCAAAGCTTTGCTCATAAATGTATGTCATTTTTGTATTTCCTCTTCCATCATCATAAACTGGCTGATGTTTAACTCAAATTCAGCAGATTAATGCAGGAAATAAAACAAAAAAGTGATTTGATTGCAACCCTGTTGTTGTGCCTTCATTCATTAAAAATGAAATACTACAAAACTTGTTTATTAAAAAGATAATTTAGGGTCTCAATAAAAGAGTGGGATACTCTGTTAGAACAAGCTTTTGAGAAATACAATTCTCGGTCTCTTGGAGTCTTTTTGATATTCAATGGCTTTTTATTATATTTCCCTTTTAACTATTATCTTGCGTGTCCTTTCGCGTGAGTCTTGCTACATTTGCGGAAAAATATGTTGTGGAGAGTTGGTTTTCTGTTGCTGAGTACTGTACACATAATCAAAGTCACCCACGCATTGAGACATATCTGACCATTGATTTAATTTGACGTGAATGCAGAGGGAGAAGTCAGACACACAATATCCCACTGAGCTGGTTCCATCTCACAGCCTTTCAAACAATAGCAATAGTCATGCATCAGAGGCAATAATTGCAGCTGAGTGTTTGTGCCTTATAAATTGTGTGTATGCACTGTCCACATTCGTGTGAAGGGGTTGCATGTGTGTGTGCTTGTATAGGAATCAGTTGTGTGTCGTGTCCCTGAGCGAGTGAGTGTTCACACGTTCATGTTGAAGTTGCGCATGAGAGCGTGTGTGTGCAAATTGTAAAAGTATGAGCTTGTTAATTTCAATAAAGGACGCTGCCTTGTTGTGGTTTGGAAGGATGGGAGGGAGGGGACTTGAAGTGGCCGACCAGGATCGCCAGAAATCTCCCAGAATTCCATCCCACCATCCAGTGCCAGCTCTCTCTCTCTCCCCCTTTAAGTTTCTCTCCATCACACACCCTCACCATGAAACTATTTTCATAATTATTAACTCATTCATCTCCTTAATTACTTTCCACTGTGCGTGTTTGTTTAATGCAACTTGCCTCATCGTCCTGGAACAACTGGGGAGTGTAGAAATGATGAGTGAAACCAGAGCGATTTCATTTCGAAAAAACAACAACAAAGACGCAGAGCGATGGTGATACAGAGAGGAAAGTTGTTCTTTGAAGAGAAAACTGGGTGGGTGGGTGATAAAAAACAAGTAAAGGGAAAAGACTGAAGCCTGACTTCATAGATGTCTCTTTTCTTTTGGACTCTTTCTTCCCTGTGTTCTGATGCAGAAATGAGATCCAGATCTGAATTAAGGAATGATGGGTATAATGAAAGGATATGTAGAGTGGGAGTTGTTTGATAAAAGCAGAGAAAAAGGGATACTTTTTTCTTTTTCTGCTCCTGACTCATAACCACCGCACTTTAAGCCCCCTGGTGATGGTCCCACTGATTACTGACACTTGGATATTACAAACACACGCACATGTTTTAAGTTTATTACTTTATACGTATGAGTTCAGGATCAACACTCAACTAATACAAGAGGAAAACAAAGATGTGGAAATATACGCCAATATTTTAAAGAGACAAAGAAACATCTGGAGTAATAGAAATGAAATATACCTGTGTTTCTATACAAGGCTTCTTGCTACTTACAGGACCTAAAAAAGTGCATAAAAAAATACTTGCTCAAAAAACACGCACACACACACATCTTGTGCATTGTAGTATGTTTAAACTAACACACCCTTCCAGTCTGCCTGGCAGGAAGAGACACACTCAGCTGGGCATTGTGTGAAGAGGGCATGCCACTTGGCCTCTCTCCGTCTTTCACACACACACATGCACACACCACTGGGTCAGTCAGGCATCGCTCCTGACAACGGGCGCCTGGGCCTCGTGTTTCCATGGCAATCTGTACCAGCAATCTTCCCACGGTGGCAGCGGAACCGAGCGCTAAGTAACCGCGTGTGTGTGTGTGTGTGTGTGTGTGTGTGTGTGTGTGTGTGTGTGTGTGTGTGTGTGTGTGTGTGTGTGTGTGTGTGAGCGTACAGAGAGCGCTATCTTGTCCAATGAAGAGCCCAGATGTTCAGACACTCACTTCTCAGAACCTGCCCTCTTGCACACACTGATACACACACGTTTGGAAGAAATGAGGTCTATAAATCTCCATCTGAGCTCAACAAAAAGTTAGAAAGATGTCTTACTCGGAGGATTTCAGAAAACACACTGCCAAATCTGTGTCTAAAGTCATCTTTTCATCGTAATGATATTATTCTGCGATTCCCAACCAAGAGAAGCTTCTTTTGTACAATTGAAATATAACACAGTATGTAATGATAGTTAAAATTGTTAGTTAAAAGTAATGCAAATAAAGATGGAAAAGCTAACACCAAATGTTACGTCAAGAAATAAACAGTTGTTATATTGTAATTTAAAGGTAGCTAAAAAATAAACAACCAGTGTGAGATTTAGAGCGTTTTATTGGGAAAACAATTCTATATAATATATAAAGCTGGGTTTTAATAATAGATTATCTTTTCAAACAAAAAACGATTTTTTTATTTGTGTTGCTGTTAATTAATATTCATATCTACTATCTAGGAAGCATGTCCTCTATACGCGGTCTTAGAGATGGACTTTTGGCTTTTTTTTACACTACCTGAAGGCCACCATACCGTTACTACACACTTGAAAAACGAGAGGTGATTGAGGCGATATTCAAGTCGTTGCAATCTGCCACCAAATCATGCACATTGGTCTTTTGATGCATTATAAGTTGGCTAAAAGTAATCTAAAAGCAGTTGAAACAGTTAGCTAAAATAAGTATGTAATTTAAATAGTTGAAATAATTGGTTAACTGTTAATGCATCCAGTTGAAACATTAAACAAAATTGGAATACATGTTTAAACAGTAGCTAAAAGTAATAAGCAAACCAGTGGAAATAATATCTAAACAAAATGGATAAACTGTTATAATAGCTGGATAATATGATTAAAATGTCTAGCTTCTGTCCCTTAAAGTACAAGCAAAAATGTGAAAGGCAAACTGTACCTTAACAAAAAAAGTGTTTATGTTGTAGCAAAATAATGCTCGGACAACAGAATAAGTGGTAGCTCACCCGACAGGACTGTAGGGGTACGCCTGACTGTTTTGAAAACTGATTTGACGTTTTAGTAACTATTAACACATTATAACAATATGAAGTATGTTTTATAGTGTAGACAGGAAATATGTGTATCCTTCTTTTCTTTTCTTCATACTGTGGTTCTTTGCTGATCACTGACAGATGCCTAAAGGTCATTGCGTGTTATCCATCTTTGTATAACTGCAGTCATGTTTTATAAATCTCTGCTGGGTTTCTCTCTCACTCCCACCACCAAAACGCAGCTCAATGACTCCTTTCTCCGAGTCACCTGTGCGATTGTGTGAGAGTGGAGCTTCATGCACTGTCACACACTCCCCTGCGAATGATGGAGTGGTTTCACAGTGCATCATTCCCACACTCCTCACCTCTCTTATTCCCTCCCTCCCGCTGCCATTGTTCTACACAGCAGTGTAATTAAAGGAGCAGAAATAGAAAAGAAAGGATAGAGAGAGAGAAGGAAGGAAGGAAGGAGAGCAGGAGGAGATTGGAGGCTAATTGACTGAGGATGACTGAGCAAAGGGGTGGAAAGATGGGGCCTGGGGGGGAGGGGAGGGTGACAAGCTAAGGAAGGCCAGATTAAAGGGAGGGAGGAGGGACAGGGAGAAGAGGCGGGGGAGCAGAAACTGGCAACCCTGCCCCAGCTGCCAAAGTCCTATTTTGTCATTGGGTGGCTGTGACAGAGAGAGAGGCAGCCAAGAGAGAAATAACACAGAGGGAGCGAGAGTCATGATTGGATGCCAGTGACAGAGTAGAGAGACCAAAGCAGCTTGTGAATTTTCGTAGTTGTCATGGGCCCTCGGGGGTCGAACAAGTGGCTCCGCTGACTCACAGAGGAAAAGGACAGAAGACACGTGAAGAAAACAACAAAAAAACTAAACCAAGTGACAAGAAGTAACTAAGGACAACAAGGCTTTTATAAGTAACAGCGCAAGAGAAAGTGAGAGCGAGGGGCACACAGGGTGAGAGCTATACGCCTTCAGTGCCTCCACGCAGCAGAGAGCGGCCGACAGGATCCCCCAAATCCCTCCGTCCATCCGTCATCCAACTCAGACATGAAGAGACCTCACGACTACAGCTCCCCGGACTCGGACACAGACGAGTTCATTGACCCGGGACAAGAAGACGGCTTTTGGTGAGCATCCTCCAAACACACCTGGGGTCCAAACATATGACCTCTACTCACGCTTTAAAGGAAAATTGCATAATGATGATATTAGTATCAAAATACAAATCTGCTCAAAGCATATTGGCATTTTGAAACTATGCTGCCATGCACAATATTGCAGAGTTAAAAGTAGAAAAAGAGACAGCAACATTTTTAGTTTTTAAGTCTCAGAAACTGATTTAGTTCATAAACCAATTCATTAACAAAAACTAAATATTCCTACTCTATTGTTTTTATGCATTCACTATTTTCTGACTGATGTAATAAACAAGTTTTACACACCTTCGAACAAAGCAGAAGTGTCAGTTAAAATTTTAAACTTTAGGCCTCTTGCATCAAATGCCTGATATGTTCAATGAAATATAAATTAATTGCATTTCCCTTCAAAACGAAACAGTGTCACGTCTGATCCTTTTTATTCCCATGTCAGAAAAAGCTTGGTAGTCGTCATTGCACGCATGACATGCATTACAATAAGTATAGGCCTGTCATGTCTGAACTTCGGAAACGGCTTGAATAAGAATTTCCTGTATGACGCTGTATCATTGGAAATAAATGCATTTAATTTAGGAATTATCTTTCCATCAAAGTCATTTTTTAAAGTCTTGTGAGTGAAGAATTTACTTTTTCCATCAAATATGTTTTAATTAATATCTTATTGTTGCTGACTGTGATTTAGAAATATTCGATTTGTATACATTTCCAGTTCAATATATATATTAATATAAAAAATTAAAACTGAACTTTTAAATTAACACAAAAGCTAGAGAGAGAGACACATTTTTAATCATAAGAATATTTGAGGCCCACTTTGTGTGAGCTTTTCATTTTTGTTTATAAAACTTTAAATATAAAAAACATAGATTTCTGAGGGACTAAAGGACAATTTATTCACAGTTTTATTGGGTTATTATTTTACATATAGTATTCTTGTGTCTCGAAATAAATAATAGTTTGATAATATCATTAAATGTGTAAAGTAAGACAATTTCCAAAAATGCAAATTAGAAAGTAAAATACTTATTATTTGATTTGCAAAACATATGTTTAAATGCAAATATTACTTCTGCACCAAGATGTATAACTCAAAACTATATATATAACTTTATACAGCGTCTTGAAAAATGTCTGAGTAATTAAAATGACTCCCGACATTACACACACTCTTTACACGTCATTTATAGGCACATTTAAAAAAAGAAATCCTCATCTTTTAATGTGGATTAAAGGGAACATTCATCAGTATATATAGAAAACACATTCCAAGCAACACTGGTAACATCACAGACATCCAGCCAGCCAGTACCACTAAAGACGGTTTGGATAAATCAAATTGTCATGTGACATGCAAACAGAAGACAGTGCCGTCTTTTCAAGTCAGCCCATCAAACGTAAACCTAAACAAAAACACACAGCTAAATTGGCAGCCCTCATGTTCAAATCTAATAGAAACGCAGTAAGTCTTTGGTGAGGCAGTTTGAAGCAAACTCCAAGCTGTCAGCGACTCTCAGGCCAGCAAGATGAAGCACACAAACAAACACGATCCACATTGAGAGACTGTACTCTGAGAAACTCCGATCCGCACGCTGCACGCTGGAGCCCCATTCGAGCGAAAGCATCGCCCCGAGGCTATATAATCATCTTTCTAAAAGTGCTTTTGCTCAGATGGAAAGGAGAACAGCATGTCATTTCACTGAGACTAATGTTCAGAAACGCATCAAACCAAAAACAATCTCGTCTTCCCTCCTCTCCCGGGCACTCCTCTGCTCAACTGTGCCCAAAAAACTAATTTGATTGTAGGGAGCTGATGTGCCATCCTGCCTCTGTGTCATATTAAGCAGGGTAATACTAACAATATGCAGGAGAATCAAAGTGAACTCTCTCTGCCAATACCATCTCTCCATTTCCCTCATCCCTGTTTTTCTCTATCTCCATGGTACAGCCCAGTCACCGGGTCCATGTCTCCTGGCAGCGCCTCGCAGATCCTGGCCCGAAAGAAGAGACGAGGGGTGAGTGGATTACGGCCTTGGATCTTAATCTTTTGAGTCCTGTCATTTTAGTTTGGCCCTGACCGTCTCTCTGCTCTTCTTGTTGTGTAGATCATAGAGAAGAGGCGCAGAGACCGGATCAACCACAGCCTGTCGGAGCTCAGGAGGCTGGTGCCCAGTGCTTTTGAGAAACAGGTGACTGCTCATAAATCAAATGTTCTTTAAACAACTCAATGAAAATAAGCATGCTAAATCAAATCTGCTGCAACTTGGTAACATGTTGCTCATTTCCATGCAGGGTTCATCGAAGCTGGAGAAGGCAGAAATCCTGCAGATGACCGTGGACCACCTCAAACTCCTGCACGCCATGGGAGGAAAAGGTGAGATTTCTGAGCTTCTCCTTTTGTCTTTTGGAATATGGACACGAAAGGCCCTTTGGAATAATGCTGGAAAATATCTAAAACCAATTCCAAGTCAAATGGTTTATTGTACCCTTTTTGGAAAAGAGAAAGCACACAGTAGATTAATTATGGTTGCCATGACTAACTGCATTCCATTACTCTAAGTCAATATATGACTAACATCTCCTTTCTTTCTAAGGTTACTTCGATGCGAGGGCCCTGGCAGTGGACTACAGGACCCTGGGCTTCAGGGAGTGTGTTGGGGAGGTGGTGAGGTACCTCAGCTCCCTGGACGGGGAGTCCCCAGACCCTATAGGAGCGCGCCTGGTCTCCCACCTTTCCCACTGTGCGAGTGAGCTCGACCCCCTCCTTATGCAGTCGCCCCCGGCCGCCGCCTTGCCCTTTCCACCTTGGCCTTTCGCGTCCTTCCCTCAGATCTCCGCCGCCTCACCGGTCTCCTCGTCTTCACCGTTCCCCAGCGGGCGGAGGGACATGGCGCTGCTGGGGAGCTACCCGTCGCACGCCTCCCTGCGCCTCGGCCCTCTGGCTGGCTGCCATCCGGGCGTTCCCCAGCTCCATGCCCCCTCCGCCCTGGCCACCATCCACAGGTTGCCCTCCCTGGCAGCCTCTGCTTCCATGGCCCCCTCCAGACCGACCCAGCGCTCCCCTCACAGCGCCACCAGGGCCTCGCCTCTTCCCCTCCCCACCCCTTCCTCTTCCTCTCCTTCTACCCCCTCCTCTACTTCTACTTCTTCATCTTCTGCTCCAATGCAGGTCTCTTTCAGGCCCTTCGCACCTCTGGGGTCTCCTACAGCCCAGCGCAGGGGCTTGAGCGGACCGGCCAAGTCGGGCCAGGGGTGGGGGACTGAGATCGGAGCTTTCTGAGGGTCTGGTTTCCAAATGAACTCTGGACATGGAGCTATCCATGTTCACCACGTAGCAAATATGAACCCGTCGGAGAAAGATGACTCAACCTTTGATGATTGTCTCTGCCCTTGAGGGACTCTAAAAGCCATATGAGACTGTGGGTGGAGTTTCAGATAATCACAAACAATCATATATAATGAAAATGAAGGAATGTGAAAGAAGATTTGAATAAATTCCTGTTTATGATCATGCTTGACAAATGCACGGTGTCTAACAGAGCCATATATAACGCTCAACAGAGTGACGTTGAGTTTTTACTGATGAACTGTGATATGTGTTGTTTTTTCCCCAAATCATTTATACATTTGATAATGTTTTCCAAGAATGTTTGACAAAATCTCTATAAAGACTAAGTGCCTTTACCTTTGTTCATGTATTTTTCTGCGTGTTTTTTCCAACTTTAAACAAATGGCCACATGCACATGCACGCGAACTGCTATGCAATGGTTGAAAGCTACATGTCTGCAAACACTGCTTGCATGTTCTCCAGCCGTAACCCCATCTGTATCTACGCTGTCTCCAGTGATGGCTGATGGGAGCTGTGGTCTTGTGGCTGCAGAGGATAAACATGGTGGGAGTTGGTGATGTTTTTGGGATGCCGCGGCGGGGCAAACAGACCCATCAATGTGCCCTCTAATTGGCAGTCCCCTGTAATTAACTTTACCCTCATATCAGTCTATGTGTCTTCCTTTACTCTGCTGTCTCTCTGACATTCTTTCTCTCCAATCCTGTGGTTCACCAGCGGATATCTCCTCTCTCCGATTGTCTGCGCCACTGTCTCCTCAACAATGGACAGACAGTGAAGGAGAGGGCGAGAGGGAGGATGGAGAGACTGAGCGAAGGGGAAAACAAAAGGGAAAAGATCTGAAGGGCTGCGGTTGGGTGACTGATTTGGCGTAGACGTTCAATAACAGGGTGGTGGGAAGGCAGGAGACAGAGTGGAGGAGAGATGAGAGGGATCGTGAAGTTTTAAAAAGGAAAGGGAGAGGAATAGTGTGAATCACCGAGAGTCTGCCAACGCGTACAGGAAAACCCCCCGAACAATGATGAATGACAACGAGTTGTTCCTCAAGAGGATTAGCATAATTGTGCCGTGCTTCACCAGAACGGCTCCGCTGGGATGAGAGAGCAGAGGAGAGCCTTGTGTGTGTTTACTGCTGGAGAACGCTTTGATCTACTTCAGGATGCAATGTCTGTGGTCTGCGGCACCAAAATGTGTGTGTTCTGCAAAGTGCATATTGTTTATTTGAGTGAGTGTGCTGGTGTGTGCTTAAGCCCGTCTCGTGTGCTCGCTGCCTTGTGCATGTGTGTATGTGTGTCTTGCCAAGTGTTTTGTTTATGCGGTGTTGTGCGCACACATGTCTTGTGTGTGCGTTTGTGTGTGTGTGTGTGTGTGTGTGTGTGTGTGTGTGTGTGTGTGTGTGTGTGTGTGTGTGTGTGTGTGTGTGTAATGTGAGTCTTCAGGGCTGGCGTCAAGACTGAACCGCGGTGGCGGCGTGGCTCTCGTGCGAGGCCGGACGGCGGTTGAATGGACGGACAGACGGACGGTACGGTGGTGGAATGTTTGTGGAGGGTGCGTGCACACACACACATAGACACACACACTCTCAGACATAGACACACACGGGCTGGCTGGCACTTTTCTATCCTCTGAGTGGAGGAGCCAGAGTCACCACCACAGCTTCCAGGAAGGACAACCACAGTCACACTGAACTGGGTTTCCCACGGGGGAGGGGAGGCAGGAGGGGAAGAGAGAGGAAGGAGGGAAGGAGAGAGGAAGGAGGGGAGGGACCGATGCAGAAAGAAGGAGGGAAGTGAGCATGTGTTTGCGACGGGAGGGCGTACGCCATAGAGGAGTTCTCATTTCTCTAATTGCCTGCTGCTTCCCCTCCTCTCTCCTTGGTTCCCCTCCTCAGTCCACTCGCATCTCCTGTGGGCGGGACTAAGTCTTGAGGATAGGAGTCGAGGAGGGGAGTCGAGGAGGGGAAATTTAAGAATTGAGAAGCCTCTATAGACTAACACTGTTGTTCAAGATGAAAGAGGAAATGGAGGCAGAAGTGAGAAAAAAAATAGTCTGAAATCCGGAAGTAAGAGAAAGTCCTCCTCTGATGCCCCTTTCACACCAACGCGGTTCCAGGGCCGGTTCGGAGCTAGAGCCTGAAAAGCACAGGTGTGCAAATACACTCCTCCATGCTGATGCATTGGATTATATGTGTGTAGTTTTTTTTACCATTGGTATAAAGCACTTAGTTCTTCAAGAAGACACACCATTTTTGTAGTGGCATTGAATAAGGATCTGGATGTAGTTGCAAGTATAAGGGGAAATTCTTAGAAAAATATCATAACTAAGAGTTTTCTTATTCTACTAGGAAGCTTTTTGTATAGTGCCATGATCCACTAGTTGTGGTATGAGAGAACCTGAGCATTGTTTTCATCCGTCTCAACTACAGGTGATCAGGCTGTACAGGTGTGTCACATCTCTGACGATGCTGGCCTTTACAGGCACTCTGGAACATGACAGACTAAAACAACAACCCCAGGGAGAAGCAGCTTTTCCACAGTAATGATGTATGCCTTTGAATCCCAGGGTAAACGACAAGATATGGGTAAAAAACAGTTCATCACTGGGTTGATAAAAGGGTCCTTAAAGGTCTCCTATTATACTGTTTTTCATCAATATATCATGGGTCTCAGATATATACAAAACATGTCTCTGAAGTGTTTGGCTCTAAATACCAAACAGATCATTGCAGCATTACCCATAACCCCCTCTGTTTCATCCCTGTTTCCAAAGTGCTGATTCTCTGTCTGTTACTTTAGATGAAAATAAGGAGCCCCTCCCCACGCCCCTCTGAGAGAGATTTGGTTAAAAAGAACACAATGGTGCTCTTGGAGGAGATTCAGGTGATAAGGTGGGGGGGGGTTACCTTGGTTTGTGATTGGCTAATGGTTACACAAGCCAACAAATCGTTATGACATCATAAAGTGGCCAAAATCTGATCAGTTCATTTTCAGACAGGTTTTTATATAAATGGATCAGGACAAAAAGAGAGAGAATCTTTGTTCCTGAAACTTTCTGAATCTTTTTACACTTCTATGTATAAAAGACATAACAATGTCGATTTTGCATAATAGGTGACCTTTAACCTTCTGAAAGAGTCTCACTGTGGACCTCATATAAATTGCAAAACATTGGAGTTCCTGTTTTGGTGTACATTGGAGGAACTGTCTGAATGTCAGGAACATGTAGTCCAGTGCCCTCTGCTGTCAAATCTACAAAAGCGCAAGACTCAAGGTACAACCAGGACAAACAGGTTCAACTAAAGACAGCCTGCATACCGATTAAGACAACAAAATTGGAACTTTAGGAATGCCATGAAACAATATGGCCATATAGTGATCGGAATACTTGCTCGCCTCATACATCCTATATCTCTCCTGAGCGAACCAGAGGTAACTCTACTTAAGAAAGGATCCGAGTACTTTTTTCACCTCTGCTGAATATGCATAAGCACCACATTCAACCCCTGTTCAACGAATCTACTTGCGGGNCAAGACCCCGAGATACTTGAACTCCTTGATGAAACGCCATATCATGGATTCAAGAGAGAAAGCCTTTGAGCTCCAGACTGTTTCAGAAATAATCCTTGATAATCCATGATATGGCGTTTCATCAAGGAGTTCAAGTATCTCGGGGTCTTGTTCTTGAGTGAGGGAACAATGGAGCGTGAGATGGGCCGGAGAATCGGAGCAGCGGGAGCGGTACTGCGGTCGCTTTACCGCACCGTTGTGACGAAAAGAGAGCTGAGCCAGAAGGCAAAGCTCTCTGTGTACCGGGCCATTTTCATCCTACCCTCACCTATGGGCATGAAGGATGGGTCATGACCGAAAGAACGAGATTGCGGATACAAGCGGCCGAGATGGGTTTTCTCCGCAGGGTGGCTGGTGTCTCCCTTAGGGATAAGGTGAGAAGTTCAGTAATCCGGGAGGGACTCGGAGTTGAACCGCTCCTCCTTCGCGTCGAAAGGAGCCAGTTGAGGTGGTTCGGGCACCTAGTTAGAATGCCACCTGAGCGCCTCCCTGGGGAGGTGTTCCAGGCACGTCCAGCTGGGAAGAGACCAAGGGGTAGACCTAGGACCAGGTGGAGGGATTATATCTCTTCGCTGGCCTGGGAGTGCCTTGGGATCCCCCAGTCAGAGCTGGTTGATGAGGGGAAAAGAAAGTTTGGGGCTCTCTGCTGGAACTGCTACCTCCACGACCCGACCACGGATAAGCGGGAGAAGATGGATGGATGGCGTTTCATCACACCAGAATCTGCCGGTAGCATCTCCCGCATGAGCTCAGCCCTCTCCTTTTTTCTTTTTTTATCAATTTCCTTTTTAAAAAAAAAGCTTTATACCCCAAATCAGCACTTTTGAAACAGGAAGTGAAATAGAGGGACATGAGGCATGGCTAGAATGGGTGATCTGTTTGGTATTTTGAGCAAAACACTTCAGAGACATGTTTTTTATATTTATTTATATATCTGAGACCTATGCTATTGCCTAAAAATAGCATGATAGGTCCACTTTAAAAAACAGGTGTTATATAACAATATTATTTAAATAAAAGTGGGTATTGTTACTTTTCTATTTGTTTGTAGATCTTACTTAGGTCCAGTTTGCTTGTTTTCTACTACCTAGCACTGCACAGATAATTAACTTCAAATAAATACTTTTCATCATCTATTAATTCTACGAGTTCACCTGTTCACCATGGCCTTTGACCCCTAACCCATCACAGTCCCCCTGCTTCCAGTCCTACTGCTATTTATTAAATGTTTTACTTTATTATTTGCCCCTTTTGTTTGTTCGTTTGTTTGTTTGTTCATCATGTAAAGCGGCCTTGGGTCTCTTGAAAGGCGCTATACAAATTTCATCTATTATTATTATTATTACAAGTGGACTATATGTATACATTTGAAGACAGCTATTTTAGCACTGTTTGACTGTAAGACTGTTAATAGTTTACTCAACACCTTAAGCTTGCTATTTCAAATGTTTTATTGTTACTTTTTGCTAATGATCTCGTCAGGCATGTCCGCAGTTAATCCCACATACTGGACCCACCAGCCTCATAATTGTTTGTGCTCATTTATGAGTGTACGCTCAAGGACCTCTTGTGAGGTGTTGAATGCTTTATACCGTCGTTGACTGTTGACTCACTTCTTATAACGGGCTTGTAATTAACAACTGCTTCAGAATCAAAAGGCATTTCCGCCTATCAGCTAGACTAAAAACATTTATGTCTGTTTTTTATTTTGAAGTCGAGCCTTTACAGATTAATTTCATGACCAAAATGTTATAATCCACTAAGATTAAGAGATGATACATGATGAATAGATTCCCATTTTAGTTGTCATTGCTGCAGAGATGCAATTCTACTTTGCTTGGGAGGCACACTTGGTTTATTTGGCTATCTATTTTCCTATTTAACACAAATATGTTGAATGTTTGCATCAAATTAGAAGTTTAGTTTATTTAATTAGTTGAGTTTTCTTTAAAACCACTGGTTGGGCATCACAAATCAGATCAAATGTGATGCTAATTATTCTTGTTGAATGCCATGATGCAACTTTCCAGACCACCGTTTTTTACATTTAGTTTTTATATAAACACGAATGCCATCAAACAAACTCAACACAATGCCATAACAAAACTTGACGTACAGCGCAAAGATATATCGATAGACATGAGCTCGACACAGTCAGAAAAGCACACACAACAGATGTTCCTGCAGAAAGGCCTTGCTGAAAGGCATACTTGTGTTGTGAACTAATTCCCTAAACTGTGCATTTGGCTCGAGCCAAGCACACGCTGTCTTTCTGAGACATGAAAACTTGCTTGAGGTCAACGCTTGAGGACGACTAACTGTATATAGTACGGCAGGCTTTGATCTTTAGACTTGGCTGTGGCAGAGACAGCCAGCACTGAGGCTCTCTCTACCGGAAGCATGTGGTAGGACGGCTCCATTTACTACTCTGTTCTGCTGCTAAATTTACAATAATAAAAAGGCTGGCAGATTTATTTCAGACTGTGATACATTTCCTCTCCAGCGAGGGAAGAAAGGACAAAGCGAGAGACAGACGTCTCCAGATCACCGAAGAACATTAAGTGATAATTACAGAGAAAGAAAGACAGAAAGAGAAGGACGAGGTTTCCCCCTCGCGCTGTTCCCTTCCTTTCCCTCTGCCACCACCACAGAGGAGAGTGGCGTCTTTAAACTAAAGAGGGGCGCCCGCTGTATTAGACTCCCAATGATTGCATTATCTGATCCCAAGAGGGATAAAAGGACAGCAACACACACACACACACACACACACACACACACACACACACACACACACACACACACACACACACACACACACACACACACACACACACACACACACACACACACACACACACACACACACACACACACACACACACACACACACACACACACACTCATTCTCCCCTATGTACTCGACTTCACCACCAGTCCACCGCACCCCTCTCAAAGCTCTTTGATCCCCGGTCGAGGGTCCTCTCCGCGGTGCCTCTGTCTGAATTCCAGAGATTCTGGGATAATTCAAACGTTTCACGGCACATACTTGGTCCCCCCAGGAGACAGCGGCGGAGATGGAAAATGCCACCACGGTCTCTCTCCCTCCATTGTCCCTACTCTTTAATCAGGCCCTCTCTGTGGCTCGCGCTGCCACCGTGGTGTGTTGTCTCAGCCTGGGAAAATGCTGGCCTAAGTGGCTGTTATGTGCTGAGGCCCAGACCGCAGGGACCCAGAGGGGTGCTGCTGGAGCCCTCTGTGCCAGCCGTGGGTCTCGCAGTGGCTAACACACAATGAGCGAAGTCTCAAATCTGGAAGTAGCCTTACATAACATTCATCGCTGCATCTATTTACTTTTTAGTCTGAGCTTCAAACAGTAAATCATCTGCCATCATAATCATAGGCGTAAGCCAAAACCCAATAATAAATCATGAATATTATTTTTTCCTAAGGGCTTGATGGGTGTAAACCAGCATTAAACCGACACACAGATATGGCGGTATTGTAGAAACGTCAGTGTGAGCGCTTGGCTGTAAAAGTTCTGTGGAGAGGGAGTTTCCTGCCCATATGTCAACAAATGACCAAAGCAAAGGCCTTGTGTTTCCCTGAGTCAGAGCAAGCTGAAGGTTAGCGTCCAGGGCTACCTCAGAGTTCATTTCAGCCTCGCTCCGGGTTGGACTCGTGTGAGGTTTGGGCCGCTGGGTCAAGAGGCGGCTGGCCTGCCTTCAGCCCGACCAACGCTCTGTCAGGTCAAGTTTACAAGGACTGAGTCGATCCCTGCTGTTTTATACTAGTTTATATTTAGTGCTTATAAGCATGAATAGAACTTTTACGAGGTGCCATAAATCTCATTTTCAAAAGCGGGTGAGTATGGAGGCTCATGTACGCCTACCCCGTGGTTTCTCCAGGCCACCACGAAGCCTTTGTATTCGCCCTGTTTGCCATGGGAAAATATCTGAAACAAATAACTTGCTTGGTTGGCACCCATCAGTGTAAAAAAACACTTCTAAGAGCTATGGATTGTGCTGAGAGGGTGTGGCGCAGCGCTGAAGGAACTACTTGTTTACTATGTCCGAAAATAAAAAAGGGGAATTATTTTCTCTCCAAAATGGAAAGCAAATAAACAAGTATTCCTGAGCAGACAATGTGGGCAGGCTGTGAAGCGGCATGCTGGGCTCGGCATGAGAGGGAGGGTGACACTTTGAGGTTCTTCTGCACAACATCATCCCCACCATCATCATCATCATCATCATCATCATTATCATCATCACTATCAATTAGTTTTTGCAAAGGGGAAAGGCAGATATAACTGAACTGTCATAGAAATTAAACTGCATGAAAAAAACATGTTATTGTCAGAAACAAACAATCATCGTCACATATTCAAGGGAGTGATATTGAAAGGGTCACTACTTACAAATATCTGGGTTTTATTATTGACCAGAACTTGTCTTTTAAGTTGCACACGGAAAATGTTGTCTCAAAGCTAAAAATAAAATTAGGTTTCTTTTATAGAAACAAATCCTGTTTCTCCTTTCAGACAAGGAAACATTTGATCTCTGTAACGTTTTTACCTGTATTGGATTATGGTGGTCTGCTTTAAATGAATGCCTCTGACCAGTGCCTATATCGGGTACACCATTCCACTTTATATGCTGCTGCTAATTGGCCATCTTTTGTCTGCTCGCAGACTTTCCCACTGACTGGGTTTTATTTATAAATCTCTGCTTGGGCTTGTTCCCTCTTACATTTGCACATTTATGTGTAAAAGAGAAAGTCTATATGGCCTACGCTCCCAAGATTTTATTCAGATGATGTTTCCTAAAGTAAGAACAGAACTGGGTAAAACAGCTTTTAAATATGCTTGGAATAATGTACAGAAGGAGCTGAAACCATCAAATTTGATCACCTTGGGGCATAGCCGTGGGAACATGTTTCAAATGGGGGGTGCTGTGGGGATGACACCAGGGCTGGTTCTGACCAATGTGCTGCCCTATAAGGCAATATTTTAGCTGGCAATGAAAAACCTCTACAAAAGACCACTACACTGCAAAAAGAGAAATATATTGACATGTTGGACAGCTTATATAACANAGTGTAAAGAGATTTAAAAACGTCATGATAAAAGGAGGCGACCCACACTGAATCTTTTCGTTGAGGCCGTGAGGGTTATCGTTGAGGCGATGATCCACTCCTGTCCGCCGCTCGTCTCATGTCGCCCGTTGGTCCAGCTCCCGTGCTGCTCTTCCAGGGCCCAAGACGGAGGTTCTCTGGGCCGAGTTAAAGAAGGTAGAGAACGCTTGTACTTCACCGCTGTTTATCCCTCAAATGTCGCTTTTCTGAGGCGGATTTTATGCCGCGTCTCCCCCACCTAGCGCTTGTGCCAGGGCCATGTACCTGAGGCTTCACCGCATTCTTTCGTGTAGGTGCAGGGCCCGCCCGAGGTTAGCTCCGAACTTGAAAGGGGTACAAATCTGGGAGGAGGCGGATTAATCAGGTCAGGTATTCGAGGGGATCCTCCCTGCCCAGCCTTTATCCTTGAGCTTGGTGTGGATAATCAGGTCTTTAGGTTTTTGTTCCTGCGGGGTAGGTGGAGATTCATCCGGGGATCAGCCGACACTCCCTCGCGGGTCGCACTCCGCCTCGCCCCTCGAGTTGGCTTAAGCCAGGCTGAAGGCTGCCAGGTGGCTTGGGTAGGTGGTTCGCAGGATGAGGCAGCGACGGCCAAGTGGAGGTGTTTGTTATCAAGCCCGTGGGAACATGTGGGGATGACCCAGGCTGGTTCTGACCAATGTGCTGCTAGGCAAGATTTTAGCTGGCAATGAAAAACCTCTACAAAAGACCACTACACTGCAAAAAGAGAAATATATTGACATGTTGGACAGCTTATATAACAAGGCTTCAAATTTATTATATATTATAACATGTTTTAATTGGAGGGGTGGACTTCACATCCTCTCGGGGGGTCCGGGGGTACCCCCCCGGGAAGATTTTTTTAACATTTTAAAGTAAAATGCTTCAATTTGGTGCACTTTGAGCGCCCAATTAGAGACTGATCTAGGGGGTACAACTCTAAACAGCCATATGAAAAAGATCGGTTTGCATTTTATTAATCAAATAAGTAGGTATGTGAACATTTCCAATAACCTACCATAGCCAATAACAAATACATTTTATTTGTGTTGTTCATTCATATCTTATTTTACAAGTTAACATTTATTTATTTATGTATATTTTAAAATCTCTCCAGTTTTAAACAATATTTTTGGTTTACTGTCCTATAGTATACATTGGAATGATTTCAAACCTGTTTTTATTTATCCTAATAATTATAAAGGTGTGCCTTGGAAATATTTGTTTACATAAATTGTGATCAAAATGTTTGAGACCCAGTGAGATAACTTCGACTAAAGTGAACTATCTAAGCCCTCAGAGTACTTTACCTCACTGAGCCTCTCAGTCTGACAGGACAGAACTCTCCCTCCACATTATTGTAGAAACAGTTTCTTATATCCGTTAGCGCAACAAAAGCTAACAACAATCCCCGCCGGTACCGCGGTATCCCCTCTCTCTATCTCTCTCACTTTGGCTTTGAGCTGCGGGCGCCTGCTAAGCCAACATCCCCCACTTTCATAACTTACAGCGCCCATCGTACAGGGCAAATGGAAAATGTAACCGGGGTGAAAAGGGTGTTATCTTTACTTAATTATGAATGTTGTTACATCAAGGCTGAAAATTCGTTTTTTTTTATTATATCTTGTGGAAGTGCAGATCCCCTGTCCTCCACCAGGGGGTGCTGCAGCACCCTCAGCACCCCTACTTCCCACGGCCCTGCCTTGGGGGAATTCAGGTCCATCTTAAAGGACAGAGAACACGACACCATTGGTAGATGTGAGTGCTCGTATATCAAAAATTGAAGTAGTTTAAAATGTTGCCAGTTTTTTTATGATTTTTAATAGTTTCTTTTATTTTGCATATTGGCGGGCTAATGTGCCATTTTATTTGTGTTTTACAGCTGTATTTGCCTGCCTGTATTCTTTGTGTTTTATCTGTTGTAACTTTGTTCATGCTGCCCTTCTTGGTCAGGTCACTCTTGGAAAAGAGATGTTAATCTCAATGAGTTATTTTACCATGGTTAAATAAAGGATATATATATATATTTTGATCCATTTACTCAAACATAAAATTGTAAAAAATGTTGTGTTACATTTTTAGCATATCATTTTATCACATCGTCAACTAGTGATACATTTTGTGTTTAATGGTGTATAAAATAGGTAGAGAATAGAGAGAGAGAAAGAGGAACAAATAAAAAAGGCAGGACAATATAAAAAGTAATCTTACAAACGGGCTGAATGGGCAGCGCCTCCCCCGGCCACTGATTGGTTGAATGTGATACGTCACCGACTCTTGAAACCGGAAGGTCCTATGGACAGGACAATGAACGATGCTAATCCTTGCTAATCAATATTTTCGTGTTATTATAAAGGTTTTTGAAACATCGGTCGCGTAATTACAAAGGTGAGAGCGTTATGTTATATATGTGTATTCCACTGTGTGTTTTCATGCTTCAATCGGTGTTGAAAGTCCTTCATTTTAGTATAAAGTATCAACAACTGGCTAGTCTGTGCTAGCATCACAAGATAGCTTGTAAGCAAACAAAAGTATAGAGCTACTTGAATGTTCTCTTTGCATTTCCTATTTCATACGTGGGTATGTGCAGGCTTTGTTTTATATGGGGTGTAACACGTAGGTAAGTAAAAATGTGTAAACATAATGCGTTTTAGCATCAAGTGAACTCATTTGTGAATGTTTCCCCCTTTCCATTTAACCAATTTTGAGTCAGAACTGTACAATTAACATGTGCTTATTATCTAACAGAATGAAGAAATAAACATGACATTTCTGGTCGATTATTCCAAAAGATAATACAAATGAAATGAGTTTATATTCTAATGTTAAAAAACCAAAAACTCCATTCTGCCTTTTGCTGTTTCCTCTTTTTAAAGTGACACACCCTTAAATGATTCCCCATCTCTCCCCTCTCCCTAGCAGGGCTCATTGAGGTCAGACATGGAGGTGCCCTGCTACCTGCCCAAACTGCTGTTCGAGCTGAATGAGCAGCGTAAGAGGGATTTCTTCTGTGACTGCAGCATCCTTGTTGAAGGCCGCGTCTTCAAAGCTCATCGCAATGTGTTGTTTGCTGGAAGCGGCTATTTCCGGGCTCTTCTGGTTCACTATCTGCAGGTATGACTGGATTTTATCAGTGCTTACCAATGATTTAATTTCAAGCAAACGGTGAGAGTGTTTGGCATGTCTTTTTTTAGAAACAAATGTAATGTGGATTAGGGTATTTTATGTTAATGTGACAACTGATTCCCCATAGTTGTTGTGGCCCATACATTGCTGATCTTATCAAAATGGGCCATCCAGTATGTTAATAAAATACACTTTAATCTGAAATGACATCTGTTAAATAAATCTAGCCAAAATAATTGCACTGCTTCTCTTTCTAAATCATAAAACTGTAACTAACAGGAAACCTGGCTCAAAGTCTAGTTCAACAGCAACATGTGTATTGTCAAGTAATTAAAGAAATACTGTCTTAAACTTTTCAATACATCTCTTTTCAGGATAGTGGACAGCGCTGCAGCACAGCATCGTTGGACATTGTGACAGCCGATGCCTTCTCTATCATCCTGGACTTCCTCTACTCTGGCCGCTTGGCCCTGAACAGAAGCAATGTGATCGAGGTGATGTCAGCCGGCAGCTACCTGCAGATGACCGATCTGGTCAACTTCTGTAAGGGCTACATCCGCTCATCTTTGGAAATATGCAACAAGGAGAAGGAGAGCAGCGCAGAGAAGGAGAAGCAGACCCAGGATGGGGGGCCGGGTCCTGTAGACAGCGGCACTCCTGCTGCGACCACCTCCAGTGGAGCAAGGACTGGGGAGCCTCATTCTCAGGCTGCGGATTCGGATAGAGGAACAGAGTCTGGGACCTCAGCTAGAACCCCCTTGTCTATCCCCGTCAACACAACTCCTGGCCCCAACAGAGACATGGACTACCACTCTAGGGAAGAATTTGCGTCTGTTAATGAAGGACAGAAGGGACAAATGGATCAGTTTACCCTCTCATCTTCTTCATCGTCTGCTTTGACCCCTGAGTTAGTGAACCCTAAGATAGAGTACGACCCTGATGAGGATCTTATGGAGTCCCCTGACTCCAAAGACCTGTCGTCATATCCCGGGCACTCTCTCCATAACCCTCAAAACGGCAGACTACTTCCTCCCTCTCCCTCCAATGAGCGCTCCCCCTCAGGATACAGCCCCTCCTATAATGCCAGGCAGCTCATGGAGATGCTGGCCAGAGGGGAAGGTCAAAGTCCTCAGCGGGAGAGAGGGGGGAAGCGTTTTACCCAAGGAATGGGTAGCAGCACTGGAGGATGCAGAATGGACGAAATGTTAGGGTTTGTGGGGTCATCTATCATGGAGATCCAGTCTGATTGGCTTGGAGAGGACACAGGTAATTTAAGATCAATCTAAACTGGTGCGAATGGTAGAGATTGGGTTGCGAACCTCATTTTTTACATACTGTTAATCACACTGGTGTAACAGAAACATGTAACAATCCATATGTAAGGATGCACAATTTGCAGTGCTGTCCTACTGAGGTTAATCTGACCTGTTGCCCTCTCTCTCCCCCTGCAGGTGATGGTTTGGTAGTGCCAGTCAAACTCCACAAGTGCCCATTCTGTCCATACACTGCCAAGCAGAAAGGAATCATGAAGAGACACATCCGCTGTCACACAGGAGAGAGACCCTTCCCCTGCCCCATGTGTGGCAAGAGGTTCACAAGACAGGAGCACCTTCGCAGCCATGCCCTCAGTGTAAGAACTCAGTGTGACTGCAAGATACAAATCAATATGATTTGAATGTGTTGGGAAGTATGGTTGGGACGCTTAACCTGCTTTTGATATGTAGACTTCTTGATGAGGCAGTAGGAATTATACAACTACTAAATGCCATTCAGTCATCAACTTTCTGTTAAGTAGTGAGCTCTTTTCTCTACAAATCCTGTTCAACAAAAAACACAAGTCTTTTTGCAGCTTTTTTAAAAACAACGTTGAATTTTTCAGTGGCAATCAATGCTGGATCTTTGATTGGATGTTTTCTTTACAGAATATGCCAAACAGACACATTGAAATTAGTTTGGAAAATGTAGTTATTATTATTTTAAATAAAAATAAGCAGAGTCAGTGGTTACATGAATTTTCTTTTTAATCAATTTAGAAATGAGATGGTTGCAAATATATGTCCTCTCGTTGTAGATTGATTGTTTTATTTTGTCTCGGTTGTGGTTGATAGAATTTAATTGACGTTAAAAACCCTCTCAAAGCCAGTAATTGCTCACAGTTAGTTATACGCAGTAATTAGCTCACTCTTAATTTTGTTGTTAGTGCTGTTGAAATCTGTCTCGTTCCCTGGTACTTGTGTGCAGAGAAGAAAGTATAACGAGGACAGTAAATATGTTTGTCCGTTTGTTGATGTTCTTCACCTATAATCTATAAATTGGGGTTGCTTATATAATGATGTATCTCATTGTGCTGACCACCAACAGGTCCACAGACACTACTGGCCAGTGTCCTGTAAGAGCTGCAGGCGAACCTTCACTGGGTCGAGCGTTTCTTCTGGGCTCCGGCGCTTCGGCCTCTGTGACAGCTGCAACTGTGTGACCACCACACACGATGACTCTGCTCACACCGGCCAATCAGAGCCCATGGAGCGTGCAGACGGGGGTCCAGATTGGTCCAGTTTTATGGACGACGTCGATGAGGTGGAGGTTGGCAGAGTGGAGGACTTGGTGGAGAAACAGATTCTTGAAAGGCAGCTGGCTGTCTGCACTGGTGTAGGTGACACAGTGAATCTGTAGCCCACTGCACCGGGAGAAAAAAACATTCCTTTAACTGCTCGACTGTGACCATACTGTAGATGTTACAGTATGAATTTAATATGGCCTTATTTATTGACTTATGTAGTGAGATTGCAGGTCATGAAAATAAGTTTGAGTTGTGTTAATATATCGGGGCCATGTGGATCAGAGTCCTGCATCGGGTCGGGTACCCGCGGGTACCCGACGGGTGACCCGCAAAAAAGGTGATTCGCGGGTGGTATTTTTTCAAACCCTTTTTTCCGGGTTCGGTTCTGGGTAAAACAAAGATGATGCGGGTCGGGTCGCGGGTGTTGCATAATAAATATATTTAAATAATAATAATGTAGTTTAATGTTTAAATCCTCAGACCTCTCCCCCGCGGGACCGTGCATAATCATAACCTCTGCAGCGCATCATCTGCTTCTGAGCGCGCCACATTCTGAATGGCTGAGGTGAAGCTCTCTAGCGGAGAATACAGCATTTTCCAACACTTCCTCAAGAACGAAATCCAACGTCTGGGAGGCTTTTGGTGTCCTCCTAGATGGAGAGAATAACCAACATCCCACGCTTTTTGAGAGAAATATGCAACTGCGTGTGTTAATAATTGCACGTTTTCACTGCTCATATATATATGCGGGGGTCGGGTTGCGGATCCTGTGCCGACGGGTCGGGTCGGGTTGCGGAACTAATTGGTAATATGTGCGGGTAGCGGGGCGGGTTCGGTTTTGCACGTCGCGGGTGCGGGGCGGGAGCGGGTCTTGAAAATCAGACCCGTGCAGGACTCTGATGTGGATACATTTGGTCCCTTTTCATTAGCTTTTCTATGCGTACATATTTCGTTATCTTGTCATTGGCTTTATGAACATTTCCCTGCTGCAAAATTGGCACAAAGTTGCCATTTGGTGTCATCTAGTGGTTGAAAAGAATAAAGTATTCAGAAATCCTTGAAATTGGTCATTGAAATCACAGGCGTTTTGCATTAATAAAGAAAACGGACTTCTCTAAAATGTATAAAGATTTCAATTGAAAGGTTAATGTATTATTTAAGGTAATTGCACAACAATATTGAGTCATGTTTAATGTAAGTAGGATGTTGTACAGCACCGCCAGAGGGCGGATACACTGACAGTTCTACCCTTCCCACAATGGCATTCAGGTGTAATGCAAATGATAAAAACAGGCAGAGCTAAAGTCCCATCTCGTGTCAGACAGTAGAGGCTTCTCAATTCTTAAATATATATAGATATATTCAGTCTCTGATTATGTTGTGTTATTATGAGAGTGCTCTCATACTTTGTATATATTTGTATATATTTATATAAATATATTTGTGTGTGTGTCCGCATCTGTAGCCTGTTATTGTCTCATTATACCGCACTGTGAATGAATTAAAAGTAAATATATAAGTCGTTATGAACACATCTGTCCATCAGACACCATGAAGGATTCACAAACCCTGGCCCTCAGCAGTCTCCAGGAACTGGAACTCAATGGATGTTGGTCCTCACCGGGACCTGGTGGGAGACCTGGCTGCGGCTGTCAGGAATAGGTGAGAAGATAAGGGAGCAGGATGCTGCATCTAAAGCGCGTATAAAGAAAAGGAATTTAAGTAGTTCACAATAAAATACGTCAATAATGATTTACGGTAAATCTTTCAAGGGTGAGGGACATCTACAGAAAGCAAACAGTAATGGGATGTAAATAAAAACAAAACAACTTCTAATATAAGCATGAATTATCTAATCTAATATGAGTCAGAAAGGAAATAGTTGACTACGAATGACGGTGCTAAACTACTTTGTGAATTCACCTGTATTTTTCTACAGGTCACTGCACTTGGGCCTCTACCACTCTTTGTATGAGTGGTTCAATCCCCTTTACTTGTTGGACAAAGCCTCCGGATTCCAGTCTCAGAAGTTTGTTGCCAGTAAAACTTTTCCAGAGCTAGTGGACCTTGTAACGACGTACAAACCCGATCTGATTTGGTCTGATGGGGACTGGGATGCACCAGATACCTACTGGAACTCCACCCAGCTCCTGGCCTGGCTCTACAACAACAGTCCAGTCAAGGTGAAAGAAAACCACAGGTTTCACCTGAGCGTATTTAATTGATCATGCTTATTTGCAGTCTTCATCTGTACGTAACAACCCGTGTGTTTCTTTAGGATGTGGTGGTTACCAATGACAGGTGGGGTAAGGGCTGCTACGGCAAACATGGAGGTTACTTAAACTGTGCTGACAGGTACACGCCTGGTCAACTTCCAGATCACAAATGGGAGAAATGCCTGTCCCTCGACACCCGATCCTGTGGCTACAGAAGAGACATGAAGCTGAGCGAAGTCATGGCCCTGCCGTCAATCCTAAAGGTGAGAGTTCATAGTAGGACATCACCTGCAAATGATGGAAGAAAAGTTATTTGGTTAATTGAACTCGCTCATTTCTTAGGACTTGGTGTACGTGGTGGCAATGGGAGGTAACTACCTGCTGAATATCGGGCCAATGGCATGATTGCCCCGGTGTTTGAGGAGAGGCTGGGGGATCTTGGTGCCTGGTTGGGGATAAATGGAGAGGTCATCTATGCTACCAAACCATGGAGGGTCCAGAAGGAAAACAGCACTGTGTGGTGAGATTTTGTGTTTTTTCACTTCATCTTCTGTCTCTATGTGAGGCCATTGTCACTTGAAATATAGGCATCTATAAAATGTTCTCTCTTTATTATTTCCACTGCTACATGACCATTTGCACTTTTGTATTATGTATATTGCTATGTTTTCAAACGGTGTTGGAGAGGCCAAAGACACATTTCCACTTGGTTTGGACAAAAAAGTAAATGTGATATAATCTTTGTGATGTAACATAAGACTTATTGTTCCTATTATAGGTGCGCGGCCAAAAACAATACGGTTCATGCCATTATCCTTCATTGGCCGTGCAAACAGATTCTTCAGCTCACAGCACAGAGGATGACTGGAGCCACAAAAGTAAGCTGTACACCGTATGCCTTAAACGTTTAATTCCAGTTAAACTCAATTGTCATTCTGAATAAATCTACATTTTTCTCGTTTATATCCACAGGTTACACTCATGGACTATCATGATGTACCACTGAAGTGGGAACCACTCACACCAACAGCTGGACTCAGGATTGTTATGCCTGCGATGCCAAAATCTCTTGGAAATGCCTGGTGCCTTAAACTGGAGGGAGAAGTCTAACGTCAGAGTTGTGGATAATCAATATCAAGTCATTAGGTCTAGAAGGGACTGCACCTTCAACAATACAAAATAAATAAATTCTTACTTCTGTACGTAGCACTTAGAAAGATTTGGCTCATTTGAAGCCAATTCAGGAGCACTTAAAAAGGGTTGGCTTATTGAAAGCTAATGTACTTGTAGGTTTCTTGCTTTTTACATTTAGTTTCTTCCTGTTTGATTCGTCAATCACTTTGAATGAATCATTGACTTCCTCAGGTATCTACTGTAAGGGTAAAGCTGGGCTTCTCCATATGAACATTTCCTTAAACATTGTGGAAAGGTCACTCCTACTTGTACTGAGTTTAAATAAATGTGTTTTGTATAGAAATCTATAAACAAAGATAAATGATGATGTGTACACCCTATGTGTGTGTTTGGGTGTTACTTCAATCTTTTTTCTATGCCCTTTTTTGTTACAAGATGTAATAGTTTTTATTCATGGCCTTTCCTTACATTTGCATTGGATGTAAAAAAAACATAAATAACACAACAATGCAAAATGTGTGAACAAGATAATCATACATATAAATAAATAAATAAAACAAGGACAAATCTATCCCTATGGTGATGTGTTAAATAAAGTTGACTGAGCAATACTCATATGATTTCAGTTACACTGAACACAAATATAAATGCAACACACGAGATAATCCATCCCACCTCACAGCCTGTGAGGTGGGATGGATTATCTCGGCAAAGGAGAAGTGCTCACTATCACAGATTTTTTCAGATTTGTGAACAATATTTGAGAGAAATGGTTATTTTGTGTATATAGAAAATGTTTTAGATCTTTGAGTTCATCTCATGTAAAATGGGAGCAAAAACAAAAGTGTTGCATTTATATTTTTGTTCAGTGTAAGTCATGGGGCCACATTGCAATCAATGTTTTATGTACAGCAAAAAATATTTGCTTAAAACAGTAATTTAAGCTTGTAAACTTAAAATTATTTAGGCCTAAGCTACATTTGGCTAAAAATCTAGTTATTTATGATATCTGCCCTTTGCTTAAATTTGCATTAAATGTAAATAAATATGTAACACGTGCCTACAATAATGCCACATGTGTGAACAAGATGACACTACATATAAATAAATAATACATGCATCATGCAAAGTTCATGTGTTGAATAAAGTTATCATTACAAAAAAAATACAGACTGTGTAATCACGTGACACTCATGTGATTTCAGTCATGTGACGGGACCACATTGCACCTGCAGGGGCACAACAATAATAGTGCAACTGCAGGAAGTGAAACTATTTCGCATTTTCTGCTTTTAAACAGTTTTAAATTAGCTTCCCAGTAGCATTAATGTTCACTCACATTCAGGGGAGTGAACTCTAACTCTAACACTTTAAAACCATGCTCGCTCTGTGGTTCCTCCTCGGTGTTCTGGTGCCTCACACGGAGGCTCGGTACACCGCGGACTGGGCCAGCCTGGACGCCCGGCCGCTGCCTCAATGGTACGACCAGGCGAAGGTGGGGATATTTGTCCACTGGGGGGTGTTTTCTGTGCCCGGGTTCGGCAGTGAGTGGTTCTGGTGGCACTGGCAGGGCCAACAACCTCCGGACCAGAAGTGTGTGAGCTACATGTCCAAAAACTACCCGCCTGGATTCAGCTACCCGGAGTTTGCCCCCCAATTTCACGCTCAGTTTTTCAACCCGGGGGACTGGGCGGACATATTCAAGGCGTCTGGTGCAAAGTGAGTCTATTTATTGAGCTGGCTTTACAGAGCATTTGATAACAAATAAGATCACTTCCGGTTTTGAATACGTCCTAGCATGCATTCTGCTACTGTACATCGACAAGTCCCTAATTTGGTGTATTACACAGGGTTGCGAGGGTTATTCCGAGGCAATTACTTATTACATGTAAAACATTGAATCAGTATCCTCATGTACGTTTCACAATATTAAAGTAATGTAAAACAAATGTTACTTTTGCATGATCTGAATTTCAAATGCAATAGGAAAGAAATATCTATAAAAAAGCTTATTTAGGTATTTGATGTGCAATAACAGAACAATGTAACCTTAAAAAAGAAGAAACTAGTTATTTTGTATCAACAAGATTGAATCAATACTATAATTATTTTAATTTTATTTTAGCATAATCCTCAGTAATCCAAATCCAGTAAATGTACCAGTAACGTATTTTCTTTATGTTACTATAAGGGAATACGTTAACCTTTTTTTGTATCCTTATTACATAATCCCGTACATGTAATCCAACCCTCCTCAAACCTGATTTAACAGTTGTTGTTACCTTTTTTTTGCAGATATGTCGTCCTGACTGCCAAACACCATGAAGGATTTACAAACTGGGGGTCTCCAAACTCCTGGAACTGGAACTCAGTGGATACGGGTCCTCACAGGGATCTGGTGGGGGACCTGGGGGAGGAGGTGCGCAACAGGTGGGCCATCAAATGCTATAAAGTACAGAGAAAATGTTATACATGGTACTTTGTGGTGAAATTAATATGATAATCATAATTTGTTTATTGAATAGTAAGTGGTTTTCAGGACAATATAAAATTGTCTACACACAGTCAAGATAACAATGAAAACTATTGAAAAGCAGAAACATTTGACCTGGGATTTTTTGTTGTTGTTGTTATTTAATAAACAAATACGTTTGGTAAAAGTGGTAAAAGAGGGATACAAAGTAGATGCACATGTGTAAAACAAAACAAAGCCTTCCAGTTAAAGTAAAGTTTGAGGATTGATATAAAAGAAGAAGGCTTCCTTATGGTACCTTACTGAAAAATGCGTTTAATGCAGTGAGGTACAGTACACATATTTCCGAATAAGGAAATGGAGTATGTGAGAATAATGTTAAGTGGTGCATCCTCTCTTCAGAGAAATGTTCAACCACCATTGAATCAGATAACAAAATATCAACATTTGAATATAGGGTTGAATTTGTGGCTTTCCCAATCGTCATGTCATTCAGATACCTTGCTGTCTTTAGTTTTAATGCCTGCTTTTTTGGATTCTAAGATGTTTTATTTTCTTGTTTAGGTCACTGCACTATGGACTCTACAACTCCCTGTATGAGTGGTTCAACCCTCTCTACCTGACAGACAAGAAGAATGGATTCAAAACGCAGGAGTTTGTAATGCATAAACTTCTACCTGAGCTTTATAACATGGTTGTAAGGTATGTAACACTTAAATTACCCCATCAACAGATTGCAATACAAACATGTTTATTCTACCTTGTTATGATAATAAAGTTAGACTTGGTTATATTGACATTTAATATAATCTTATGGCAGTATGTTAATACCTTTACCTTCCTGTGGTTCTGCAGGTATAGACCTGATCTGATCTGGTCCGATGGAGACTGGGAAGCTCCTGACACCTACTGGAACTCCACCGAATTCCTGGCCTGGCTCTACAATGACAGCCCAGTCAAAGTAAGTGTTTTAATTAGAGATTAACCGACTGATTGGCCACCGGTTGTCAGACTTACATCGTTTTTTATCTATTATAGATTTGTTCTGCTTCTGTTTTCCTCTAGGAAAGTAAAACATATTAGAGAAAGTGTTATGTACTGTAATACATTTTTAGTGCGATTTTTTTTGTACAGTATTGTGCATCTCTTTGAGTGAGAGAAGGTACTCAAATTTGGTGCAGTATTGGAGGAAATGTATGTTAGTTATTGAGTATTTTTTTTCATTATGAACATATCATTGAATTTCAATTTTCCAAGAAAGAAAAGTAATAAAAATATGTTTGCATGCTGTCAAGTATAGTCACAATTGGCTGCTCAAAGATAATACAAATTGAAATTGAAATCAGTGCATCTCTAGTTCTAGTTGAACAAGTGTGCAAATGCTGTATACAGTCAGTGTATTTTTTAAGCAAGACATTCGACTATTAATAGTTTAACTGGGGTTGCATTTTCTTTTCTTCCTCTTAGGATACCATCGTGACAAATGACCGCTGGGGTGCTGGCTGTGCCTGTAAACACGGCGGCTACTACAACTGTGAAGACAAATACACTCCGGGCCAGCTGCCCAAGCACAAATGGGAGAAATGCACATCTGTGGACACGCTCTCCTGGGGCTACCGCCGAAACATGAAGATGAGCGAACTGATGGACTTACCCTCCATTATAGAGGTGAGCATAACTAAGTGATGACAGCGTCATTGTATTAACCAATCCGTAATGAGAGATAGGTTGGTTCCGCTTTTGTATATCTTATACATGAACATACCTGTACACGTAATTTCTGCTCGTGTGCAGCCATCACGGAGACATTTTGTAATTTAAGTTTTCTTTGAATTGCTAACATTAAAACAGTAATCAATCTAATCTAATACGTTGCTCTTTCAAACAGCCAATTCGCTGACCCTTAATTGTCTGTTACAATCAGGTGTGACTTGATTTTGCAATCATTTTCAAGAGAATCCTGATCCAAATTAAGCAAAGCACTTGATTTTTCAGTCATCTTAATATTCACTGCTTAAATATGTGCACAGGAAGAATACTGTGATCAGTGAGGTGTGTCTTCCTGACTTGTCATCCTTCTCTTGTTCCAGGATCTGGTTCGCACTGTGGCTCTGGGAGGGAACTACCTCCTGAATGTGGGTCCCACACCTGATGGGATGATCCCCGCAGTGTTTGAGGAGCGGCTCAGGGGGGTCGGAGCCTGGCTGCAGATCAATGGAGAGGCCGTCTACGCCTCCAAACCCTGGAGGGTCCAGACCGAGAACACAACTGTACCAGTCTGGTAAGAAGCAGAGGGAGAAACAGTCTGTGATCTTGTAATCCTGTCATGTATTATTGAAATGAATGCATTCACACATTGTATAAAGTATTCCCCTACCGAATATTTTTGATGCTTCAAAGCTTTCGTAACTTTGACATTCAAACGCTCTTCTTGCTTTTTGAGCCACGAATAAGAGTGTAAGAACTCCAAAAAAATATTATATTTAATTTACAGAATTATAATTATTATTATTTGTAATCAGTCTCAATCATACGACGGAGTATTAGGGCCACACTTAGAAGAAAAAAAACAGAGAGATTTCGAGAATAAAGTCGTAATAATACGAGAATAAAGTAATAATTAGGAGATTAAAGTCGTAGTTTCATAAGTGACTTGAGAAGCGGGCTTGGAGGAGATTGTCTCCTTTCTGCAGGAGGAAACGTCTGGTTCTGGCCGACTACATTACATTACATTTAGCTGACGCTTTTATCCAAAGCAACTTACAATAAGTGCATTCGACCAAGAAGATACAAACTTGAAGAAAACAGAATCATATCAGTACATCAGGTTTCATAGAGCTAAAACATTTCAAGTGCTACTCAACTGGCTTTAGATAAGCCAGTCCTTTATTAGTATATAAGTGCTTTGTTAGTAATTCTATC
>NW_011339937.1:0-1695 GCF_000735185.1 Notothenia coriiceps | reverse complement strand
CAGGTTGTTTTCTGCTTGCATGAACACTGTCAACATTTTTAGATTTTAAAAATATAAAAAAAGGAAAGAGGTGTGTGTGTGTGTGTGTGTGTGTGTGTGTGTGTGTGTGTGTGTGTGTGTGTGTGTGTGTGTGTGTGTGTGTGTGTGTCTCTTACCTGGCCAGCACAGCGTTTCTCCTGTGGTAGTCGAACAGGCCGAACCCGTGACTGGTCCCGAAGGAGATGAGGTTCCACTCGGCGTGCAGAGCCACGGCGGTGACGGAGGCGGGGGGCATGCACTGCACCAGCACTTGAGGCTGGAAGCCCGGGGGGAAGGGGGGGGGTTTGAGACGGGGCTCCAGCCGGTCGTGGCCCTTCCAGGTGAAACCCTCGCGGTCCTGCAGCAGATCCACCACCGACACGTCCACCGTGTGCTCCGAGCGCTCGTCACTCAGACCCAGAACAATCACCTGGAGAGAGGAGAGCAAAAATATCATGGTGTAGAAGTTTAGAGGAAATAGAGAAACTATTTGTGTACATGACAGCAACCCATCTGGGTACATGAAATGGCTCCCCTCGGTAAATACAACTTAGTTCTTTGCTAGTAAGATCAAAACATTGGATATTGTGCATTTGTTCATTTACAAGGGGCCCAAATACAATGGTCCACAAGGCAAAGAACAATGTAATTGGAGATCGATGATCGGTGCCAATATAGGGTCAAATAAAAATCTATAGGAAATCGATGTCCTTTCAGTCTGCCGGTGGACGAGTGGCAGGCAGCAGGCACATAATCATTCATTGAACACAGAGAAATCTAAATATCAGGAGGTGATTTTGATTTAAATATAATGAGCAAATGATTAAGTTATAATACATTAGCAGAAATGTAACTTTACCTGTTTGAAAAATGTATTGTAAGCAGCAGAAACACTCAAGCTCAGTCTATAGATGTTAAAAATAACATATGCTCACTTAGCCTCACAGCTACAGCCATCACAGCAGAACAGAGATTTTGTGTGTGTGTGTGTGTGCGTGCGTGCAACTGCAACTCTCTGCTGCCAACTTAATCAGCTGGCTGCATCTCATCCAGAGGAAATACAACGTGAGGCTATTTTAAAAAAGAAGTTCTTCATCAAGTATGATCTTTAAAGTCAAATGGTCTCATTAATCATTTCATTAACACATTAACAGTTTGAAAGCAGAGAGAGCAGAAGATTAGATGATGTGTTTGGTTTTTATTAAAAACTGGCAGAGTGTGTGTAGTGCAGATCACATGTATCTATATAAATACGGTATGTGAAATGCAGGGCCTTGGTATGTTTTCAATTTAAAAAGGGGCTGTTTTGGTCTTATAAATTACAGTTCTTAAAACCTTAGAGCTCTTTTTCTAAATTAAAAAAACTGGCAGTGCATATATAAATTAACATTTTGTTGTCACAGCAGTCAAGTTAACAAGGCATTTCAAATGAATTAAAAATAAAACCAACAGTAAATATAGAAATGACATGATGTGTGTGTGTAACGTGTGAACGGTATACCTGCCCAGCAGTTCCAGCCACCAGCAGCTTGTTGCTGTATTTGCACAGACTGATCTTCTGGATGCCGAGTCTGGGGTCGTCGCTGTACGGGTCAAAACAGCCCACCTACACACACACACACACACACACACACACACACACACAGGCTTGGATTAGATAGATAAATGCAAAGGACA
>NW_011339936.1:0-2347 GCF_000735185.1 Notothenia coriiceps | reverse complement strand
ATCGGGGAGAATCTGATTTAAATATGAGGAAAAGCTTTGTAGATTGTGCGCGTGTGTGTGTGTGTGTGTGTGTGTGTGTGTGTGTGTGTGTGTGTGTGTGTGTGTGTGTGTGTGTGTGTGTGTGTGTGTGTGTGTGTGTGTGTGTGTGTGTGTGTGTGTGTGTGTGTGTGTGTGTGTGTGTGTGTGTGTGTGTGTGTGTGTGTGTGTGTGTGTACACAAAGCGCTCATGTCAAACATCTCCTACTGTAAGCCCTGGGACAATTTTATTCGGTTTGATTTGTGAGGGCCAGGGAAAAAACGGCTGCCCCGTGTTATTCCTCCGCTCTGATTTCCTCCGCCTTCAGACTTTATTTAGACCCACTTTCTTTTATTGCCCTTCATTTGTTCTCATGCATGAGAGGGCGGGACATAATGCTTAACATAAAAATAGAAAAACCTCTTGTGAGAGATCTGATTTATTGACGAGAACAGCAATGAAAAATATGGCCTTTTTCGTGCGTTTTCTTTTTTCTTGAATTCCTTTGTCTCGGGTTTCTTTGCCAAACGTCTGAGACCTGTCACTCGCCTGAGAAAGCAAGAGACGCAAATTTCATTCTCTTTTCTTTTTCTTTATTTATTTATTTCCTGCCAAGCGGTGACAGCCGCAGAGAAAGGCCAGGGTGGCATGGACTCAGCGGTTTCAGTGGCACACAAGTTGTTTTTGATTGGCGCCTGGCTTATGTGAGTCAGCGTCACCGAGCAAAGGCATGCAGTGCATCCACTGGAGCATTGTCATAGGAACGAGGATAAATGAATGGCGGGATATGTGTTTTATTTCCTGAACATTATCCCACATTTCTTCAAATTGCTGTTGAAAGTTTGGGAAATTTACAAATGGTCTTTTTCTCTGATGTGATGAAAGAAAAACACTTAATTTATCAATAGAAAACCACCTGAACATGATTTAGATTGATGGAAAATCTAAGTGTAAGGAAGCTTTGTAAACAAATTACACCATCTTGGCAGATAATCCTCCATGTTATCCAATCAAATGTGCTGCTTACATCATAGATCTGTCAATCACTCGGGCAGTATTCACAGAGGCTGACATTAAAAAAGGTAAGAACTGTTTCGGTGACATCACTCCAACTGGACTGGTCTCCTCTGGCCCTTCAATGGAAAAACGACTCAGATTCTTTTGGCTTTGCCTACAAGAGTCCGCCGAACATGTTCTGGTGCCTAAAGAGGACACACACTGGAGGGAAAAGAGTGAGCAGAGGCACGTAGACCTGATTTTCCTGTGCGTCAGTCGCCGTGTCAGCAAAAACACAAACATGACGGAATGCATGTTGTTGCGTAAATAGCTAAATGGAGCTTCATCCCAACAAAAACACAGACGCAGACTAATGGGGCACTTTGCCTCGCTCACACACACACACACACACACACACACACACACACACACACACACACACACACACACACACACACACACACACACGCACACACACACACACACACACACACACACACACACACACACACACACACACACACACACGCACACACACACACACACACACACACACACACACACTATCCTTTACTTCACACTTATCAAACATGTCTACCTCCCCTTTAGCTGTAGGAAAAGGTTATTCATGTGCAAAAGGGCCAGCTTTAAGAAAGCTTAAAATAGCACAGACAAGGTTTACCCCATAGCCAAAATACTGTGGTGCAAATATTTTTAAAAGAGCACTCAAATCAATTATAATGGCTCCATAGAAATCTGTCATCAATCTGTAATATTAGCATTAGGCAATGTCCCAAAATAAATATGCATCACCATGGATTAAATATAATGAACACATTAGCAACTGACATCTTTGAAGCCATTCAATAGTAAATCATATGAATTGGCACTTTTAGTTGAACAATGCACACAGTGAATCTGAGCGGGTGCATACTGTCTCTGAGCTAATCAAATCTGGATCGATTTAAAAGAGCAAATAAGAGGATTATAGGGCCCTTTTCTAAATGATATTCTTGCGACTGCTGACTGGACATGGAAAGGAAGCATGCTTCATCTGCTGTTCATTGCTTTTTATGGTGCTGGACATGGTGTAAAGGAGATGAAGGGAATAGAGGGAGGTGAAGAATGCAGAGCTTATACAGAGATGTCAACTAAGCCCCTACAGCAAGGGATAGCCTTAATCTGCAAACTGTGCATGCATGTGGATCACTGTTTGATCTGCCTGTAATATTAATGTACATGATACTCCACATGTTCATGTTTGTTTGTATGTGTCTGATGTGTGTGTGTGTGTGTGTGTGTGTGTGTGTGTGTGTGTGTGTGTGTGTGTGTGTG
>NW_011339935.1:0-3703 GCF_000735185.1 Notothenia coriiceps | reverse complement strand
AAATACCTATACAAAACATGTCTGTGAAGTTTTTTTTTCAAAATACCAAACAGATCACCCATTGTAGCCATGCCTCATACTGCTCATACCCCTCTTTTGCAGCCCTGTTAGAGAAACGCGGATTTTGGGTCCTTAGCTCAAAAAAGAAAAAAAGAGGAGGCGGAGCTAATGCCTGATCAGAATTCTACCAGAGATAAAGTTAAATTCTGCTGTGATAAAACGCCATCCTGTTCTAAACCACATCAAAGATTATTTCTGAAACAGTATGGAGCTCAAATGCTTTTTCTCTTGTGGGTTTATCACAAGGTGAGATCCTTTTTTTATTTCCTGCTTTTGAAACACATACAGGTAAGCTCTGAGTGTTAGCGAGGCTTGCTAGTGTAAACAAAGACGAGATTACGTCCTTAACACGTCAGGCATTGTTTCTGATAGCAACTTTCTGTGGGTCCGCTGCCGATTTGACGTCATATCGGCAGCAAATCTGTATCCGCTTGTTGTACACCCGTTTTCAAAAGATTTGGGTACTTGTATTTATTATTTGTATTTGGTATTTGGGTATTTGGAAAAGAGAGAGGGTTTTATTTTCTGACGCTGCGTGAATTCCCCGACGCACCGGGGACACATATTTATGTATAAAAGACATCACAAAGTGCATTTTGCATGATAGGTCCCCTTTAAGATTCACCCTGTAATAGATGTAAAACATGTGATGGAGCCTTTATAACCTGACTCAGATGGTTTGTTTCACCAAACCATCTAGAAAAGCTCCATTGGAAGCCATTTGGAAAGGGCAGGCACTTTCAAAAATACTTGGCAGGTGATTGGATCAATCTGTCTATCACCTTCTATCATGGACCACTTCATATTGGTTAACAATGGCTGGTGCATGTGTTGAACATCACTTCTGATTGTTGTGGATGACTGACTCACAAGAAGAAAAAAAAGTAAAAAAGTAAAAAATTAAAATTAAAAAAAATCGCAGGCTTTGCGATTTCATAATCGCATCATTTAAAATCGCGATTTCGATTTAAAATCGATTAATCGTTCAGTCCTAGTTGTCGCTGTTGTAGCTGTCACACTATGAGCTGCATAGGTTGATAGACTCTTCTCCAATCAGCTTCTTGTGCTAACCTGTTGCTAAAGTTGAGCTTTGGTTCCTCATTACATGGATCCATCTACATTGTGTGTGTTGTGTACCAGAACCTGGTTGTTCAACACAAATACACAAACTACTACAGCCTTACACTGCAGAGACACTGATGGGAGACAGTGTCTCCTCTGGAGCTTTGCATCTCTCAGAGACTGTAGAATTTTATTTGGTTCGGTGCATTTGAATCATGAACTGTATATATAGCCTACATGTCCATCAATCAATGAAACTCTGTACCAGCATACTGGCTATCAATACTAAACCATTTATGGCTAATGTAGGCACGGATGAGGACACAACATCACCCCGAACAACACACTGTATTATACACGGTACAAACAAGGTTTTTGCTAAAACCATAATTCAAATTCAAGTCCAATACATAAAGGGATTCTTAAGGCGGATAAAGCCATTTTAAACTTTAGAAATATATCAGATGTTAGTAGTCTTTGAAATTCTTCAATAGCATAAAAACACATTTTCATAAAGATCGATATAATTTTTTTAATGTATTTATTGTTATATAACTACCCATGGAGACAATTGTTTCTAAATGACCTGTGTGTGACATTGTTGTACTGCAATCTTGTTTCTTATCGACCAGCATATTTTTATATATTCATATATATAGTCCAGCTCCTTTTGACAATATTCTAAACTAGCATTAGTGTCTGGTAGCGGATGTACTACAGAAGCAATCCACATGAGCTACTGTTGCCATGTTTTCAGAGAAAACAAGTTTGTTTGAAAAAGAGAATAAATGCTGGGGGTCATCAGCATAATTCCCAATATGAAGAAGAAAAGGAGTGGGCCAATGATGGAGCCTTGAGGAGCCCCTGTATTCAGTGACAATTTATTAAAGATGTGTCTGAAAACACCAACGTGTTGACACAAAAAACTCACATATCAGCCTCAGGTAAACACAAACACACAGTGCATGTATGTGCATATGTACGCACAAGGCATTACACTGATGCATGCTCAGCTAACTGTAACAGTCGGCTCACACCCTACTGCCGTACCTGACACTGTTCCAACTGACAGACAGTTTACCCAGAAGCAACAAAGTGTGAAATGTGCTGATAGTACTGACAGCTCTGCACCTCGATGTCTCTGTTTTATACACACACTGCTATCCTGCTCATGCTCTGCATATATTACCTGCCGCTGTCTAACAGAAATACCAGGAATTCTAGGCTTCTTCAAATGCTCAGTGGAATGACAAATGTTTCACAAATCCAGATACTAATATTGTGGAGTTGGGGAGGAAAGGTGCATCTGTAGCTTTCAGCTCGAGCCTCTTCAGCTCGAGCCTCTTAGTATATTTTCATATTTTATTCCAGTTTATGATTGGCTTAAATGTGTTTTGTGCTTAATGCTTGGCAGAGCTGCTTCAATAATAATTATCATTTTGCCTTACATTTATTATCTATGTGCTACAATATATCTAAATTAAATTATTTTAACTTTCTGGCAAGTTAATATGATACAATCCACTCTCTTATCATATAAATATTCACAGTAGGGTAACATTTTCTTAGAAACAGTATTTATCTCCAGGTAAATGTCACACATCTCACACTGAGTTAAACAAATACACACAAAACTTGACTAAAGCCAAGCATTTCATATTGTATTTTGGCCAATTTATGATAATTAGCTCCATATATAATTGAAGTTATATGTGATATTAGAATTTAGGGTGGCAGTAGCTCATTGGGATTGCAATGGATCAGTCTGCAGGAGCTAGGACAAAGCTAATAAATACGCACTGACATTTTCTGAATCATGAAAGACTGCGTACCGGCGCAGGACTTGCGTACGGCACATCCTACGCCGGTTTCCCTTTATAAATCACAATCAACTCGAAATGTGGCGCAGCTTTTGCGGGCTTCACGTAACGCCCATATTTGCCTATAAATAGTCAAAGAAACGCCCATTCACTAAAAAAGACATCTCAAACCGTCAGATTTTGGTTATTTTGGGGAGGTCGAGATAAATCATAATGTTTGGTGGATGCAGTTTGAACCAGAGTAGCAGCATGGAGGTCGGATCGTCACCAAAATAAATAAATAAGTGGTCCGAAAAAGGTTAATGACAAAAAAAATACACATAGCCTAACCTTCCTCAGGCAGTGTGTTTGTACCGGGGACAGGAGACACCCCCTTGATGAGAAACTGTAAGAAATTATCGGGGAATCCCTCCAGAGTGGAGTCATGACGACTGGATCTGAATTATTTGTTTGTATTTGGTGGTTTGTGTTCCAGCTGTCGATCAGCAACTATATATCCATAATCCACCAGTTAAAGGAAATACAACTAATGTGTTGTGTTATATTAGCTGTACAATTTACCACATCTGGTGTTCTTAGTTTCCATACCTCCTGTGTTTTACAAGCGACTAATCAAGTAGGCTATTGGCGAACGGCATAAAACATGATTAAACATGATAGTATATAAACCATGCTCGTATCTACAACCTATAGAAATGCAACACGGCGTCAGTTTAGACGTAATTCTGTCCTCCTGCTTACCGCATCATTTATGAGAAAAC
>NW_011339934.1:0-10633 GCF_000735185.1 Notothenia coriiceps | reverse complement strand
TAGTTAACGTTAGTAGTTAGTAGTTACGTAGTAGTAGTTGTAGTAGTAGTAGTAGTAGTAGTGTGTGTGTGTGTGTGTGTGTGTGTGTGTGTGTGTGTGTGTGTGTGTGTGTGTGTGTGTGTGTGTGTGTGTGTGTGTGTGTGTGTGTGTGTGAGGGTATTGTTCAGTAGGTACTATACAAATTATGTGGAGGCACACATACACAAATATGCAGAGTGTGGTAATGTGCACCTAAACACACACCCACACTTTCTGCCAGTACACAGGCAGGAAGGTGTCAGGTGTAATTTCACGCATTAGAAGGACTCAGAAAAAAAATCTCCCCAAACCCAACACACACACACACACACACACACACACACACACACACACACACACACACACACACACACACACACACACACACACACACACACACACACACACACACACACACACACACAGTTTGTCTCCCATCCCCCTGGCTCTTTCCTCTCCCGCCACCCGAGCCCTTTGAAGATAACTTTTTCTTATTACCCTAACAATGGCGGCACGGAATACAACTTTAATTCACGCTCGGAAAACGAGACAGGGAGGAACAGGACACCGCGCCGCTCGCTCTCGCTTGTTCCTCCTGCAGGCTGGAAAAGCCAGCAAGGAAAAGGATGGAGAAGGAGTGAGCAGAAGAAGAAGTGAGAGAGAAAGAAAGTTAGGCAAAGCAGGAGAAAAGGTTCAAATAGAAATCGCAAGGTAAAGGTTTTTTTAAGTGTGAAAATGATTCAAGTTCCTTTTTCTTTCTTTTTTTCTTCTATTTTTCTCCACCAACTCTGAGATTGTCAAGTCGCTGACGTGTGCTGTTCCTAACACACGCAAGCTCTTAGGTACTTTTAACACACACTTAACAAAAACGCACCTCTGTGCTGAAGCGATTTATCTGCTGAAGTGCCACCCACAGCTGCAGCATTACCTCTATGCTTCTCCTCCAGGACCACCGCTCTCAACTTTTCTGCCTCTCTTTCTCTACTGCCTTTTTTTTCTTGTTCATCCTTTCCTTCTGTCTCCAATCCCTGCTCGCTTTCTGTCTTTCCTGCTCTGTTTGCGGTAGGTAGGCAGGCAGGCAGGGCTGACAGGTCCTCTTACAGACAAGGAGGAAATGGTTGCCCTTTGAAGTGGAATTGGGGCCCGTGGAACTGTCTAGAGCATGATTAGCGTGGAGCTCGGAGGGGAGAGAGAGAGAGAGGAAGCAGGTTTAATGCAGGGAGAAAAGGGAGAAATAATAAGAATAAAAGGACAGAACGAAGGAACAGTAAAGTCCCTTTCTGACATGCACTTCGTACCGTAAATGTGCATTTTTAAACCTGTCCTCCAACAATAGCATTGGTTGTTTCACATTTCAGAAAATGGTGACATGAAAGAATGCTCTTGGCTTTCATTTTTCTACAAACAGCTACAATCAAAAGCTTTTTTCCCATACTATTTTGTTTATGACCCTAAATGAACCATAACCATAGTGTTGTCAGTAAACAACAACAAAAACAAGCCTTTTTTTCTACAGGTCCATATTAACGTTATGATAAGATGACAATATCAAATGCAATCCAACAGTATTTTAATATTGTTTTGAGACAAGCAGTGCCTTTATTGAAGAGACAGTTATTAAAGTTGGAGACAGACAGGATGACGTGCAGAAAATGGCCCCAGACTCGATTCAAACCTGGGTCCTCTGCATGGGGAACAAGCCTCAGTACATGGGTCACCAGCTCTACAGTCTGATCTTTACAGTGGCCCATATCTAACAATATGTAAGTAAGGCAAAGGTTAATAACTTTTCTCTCAACAGTGCAACACAAGTCATTGGCCTCTCTTGTACTATAACCCATCACAACAAACGCACAGGGATAGCCATGAATACGACATTTAATAACTGCTACACTGAAGGCTGGACATAACTCCGTCGTACAGAGATGGGGAGATGGTGAGTGATGTGCGGGGAAAGAAAAAGGAAAGAAGCACGAAGAGGGGAAAAGAGAGGCCGATTAATTGGCATTCTGTCTGCGCTGAGTTTCAGCAAGTGAGGAGGGAATCAATGGTCCTGCATGGCTAGTCATGGCAAAAACTAATCCCCCCTCTCCCTCTCTCCTTCACTCTTTCCATCTGTCTCACACAGATCTTCACAATCACCCATCACACATTCAGGCTCATATATTTCTCTTTTTTTAAACACACTAACAAACACATTTTTACATACCTAAAGAAATAAAAGCTACAATGATATCAGCAACCTTGTTTATATCTTTTTCCAATTTGGATTCACTGACTCACTGATATCCGTTTGCATTAAACAACAGTATACAAGACAATGAAAGGAAATCGAATGGGGATCAGTGAGATCAAGAAAATAAATGTAATTTATTTTGCAAGTTACAGAGCCGCAAACTGAGTCACAGGAAATATCTTCGAGAAGTTTTCCTGATGCATTAAAAATCATTTAAAAAAGTCACATACAGTTTCAAAAGATGGCAAACAGCGGCCATATCACAAATGCCATGGGCAATATTTCTCCTCAAAGTGGGCCTTATGATCTCTTTATCCCTGTTAATAACCACGCCCACATCCATCAGTAATACAGATACTCAGAGAGAAGGATTGATAAGGACAGGGTTGTAAAGGGAAAGGTGTCAGAGGGTAAGTGAGAGCAAGACTCTGTGTGTACAGTAAGTGAGGAAGGTGAGCATGTGTAAGAGCAAAGTGGATACACTGACAGGGAGCAAAAAGAGAGAGAGTGAAGTGTCCCCTCAACAGCCATCTAACCCCAGCCCCTGTAACGAGCTGCTGAGTGTCTAAACGTCATTCCGCTGACGAGTTATGGCCCTGCGGACACTAAATGGCAGTCAATGGACAGATAGATGGCCCGCTGGGAATGGATGAAGTCAATGGGCAGTGAGAGAGTGAGGTCCATATTGCTTTAATGGGAGCAATACAATATACTAAATGGTATTTAGCAGACACTTTTATCCAAAATGACTTGAAGTACTTCATTAAGTGCTTTTATTTTTAGAAAGGGTGGCCCTGTTGCAAATCAGGGTCCTTTGTGCCGAAAGCTTTTGAGACTCGGAGTACATAGCGAGATTCAGTGGTGACTTATTCAGTGGGAAAGTAAGATCTAATTTCCAACCAACACATTCTCATTTGATTAAACAAATGTACCGTTAAAACACATTAATGCACCAGTATTATAAACTGAAATTGATCTGAAGTGCTATGAATAGCTATTGTTTTGAGTGATGCTGACACAGTCCAGTGTAAAGGCTCTGCACATGAAGCTATATATTATCTGATGTTTTACTGCATGTACCTTCAGGTAGTCGGTGTGGGGTGCTGTGCCCCTCTTCAACAAAGGCAGGTTGAATAAATATTTCACTGTTGGAATACCAGATTTTTATTCCTGTACTTCTTCTGATGAGAAACAGAAGCAGGGCCACCACAGGGTTCCCTCCTGCATTTCAGAGTGCCCCACTTTAACTGCAATGAACAAACATACACATAATTGAGATACGGGGAAACGTTAGTTCATTTTTAGATCGTTCTCCATGGAAGGCATTCAAAGTAATGTGACAATGATACCAAGAATGAATAGGAAATTCATCTAATTCTCCCCGCACAGTTGGCTCACTTCTGCGTGAAATGCATGTGTACGTTGGTTTGGAAGTATCAGAAAGTTACAGAAATGTCGTTATTAGAAAGGTTGTGAGGAAATGCTGGTTTCTTAAGTCCCAGAGTAAAAACACGTACAATATCAATGATTTTTTATTTTGTGCAGATAATAAACCATGGCTGCATTCATATTTTTGAATGTCATTGTTTTTGTTTTAATCAGAAGATACTTTGTTAATATATAATAGATTTCTTCTTTCGAATGTTTACAAGGCACTTTTCAATTAATACATTCAATATTAACAAGTTAAAAATGTTATCTTACATGAAGGACATAGGGATTCAGGATGACAGGACTCATAACTAGATAGTGAACTTTGTTGCTAGCAGGTCGTTGGCCGGCTAAATAAACCACATTGCTTTTGCTAATTTTGAAGAAATTGTGTCAAAAATAATGTGTCTTTAGTTGTTTTTGGACTATTGGAGCTGTGATGCCCTTCACTGAAGCTTTGGCTACACCAAAATACATTTAAATAAATGGTTTTGTCATCATTAGCCAATTTGTTGACAATAAGAAAAGAGTCTCACCAGCTTTATTCTTTAATCTTGAGACCTAATTTGGTCACTTAGTCACTAACACAGGTGCTTAGAACTCCTCTAAACAAGAACATACCATATGTTAGAATGCCTTTGCTTTGTGTATGCCCATATTGTAGCTGTGATGTTCTGCACTTGTTCACACACTATGCCAGCACGAAACTTCAGTTAAAATGTTAAAGTGTCTTGGACAGTTACATTGCCATAACAGACTGAGATTTTCCACTTATGTGTGAAAACAATCCTGCACTCCCACACTTAAATTTTTCTTAATTTCCCTATTCTTTCTCCTTGTGCTCATCTGTTTCCTCGTTTTCTATCCCCATCACCTCAACAAGAAGCTATAGCCTTTTCTCCTCTGTTGCCTCCTCTTCCTCTAATTTCTCCCTTTTTTCTCCTTCCCTCCCAGCTGCTTGCCAACTTCTTACCCTACATCCTGATGTTAGCCGGCTTCAGAGCCAAAGGTGGATCTACAGGAATCAAAGATGTCAGGACGTGGCAGATCTTTTCAATGCCACAATACACAGAGGACACTGTGGGGCCATGCCAAAATCAATCTGACTTCCATTCATCACCTAACCCTGTCTGTAAAGGGCTTTGGAGATGCAACGCCTGTCTGAGTTGTCTATTTTAAGGTCTCCATATTTATCTGTAGAAGTTTGTCTTGAAGCATTAACATTATACTCTTTGCACCTTTGACAAACTGCCTTTACTTTAAACTGTAATGTTAATGCAAAGTTCTTCATAGCTTAAATAAACATTCCACACAATGACCAGTACATTGGAAATAAATAACTTCAGAAAGAAGAAAAACTATGAATATTGAGACACTAGTGGTGATGGAGAAGTTGTTAATGTTGCCTTTACCTACAACAAAAAAATCATGTTTATGCACCGCTACATCCTAACTTCAACAGCTTGAGAAAAACCTGGCCAAATGTCAATCCAATATATCCAAAAAGAGTTCAAGGCTATTCAAAAAATAACAAGTTTAGGGATTCTGATTGCAGTTGCTTTTCTGTCCATAGAATAACAACATTTTGTTCGGGTAGGCAAGGCTGTTGGTAAAACATGTCAAGCAAAATGTTACCTCTATGAATGTCAGCAAGTCATTCAAAGATTATTGAGCATTTAGAATAAAATGCTATATCTTTAGTTATTTGTCAATAAATGGATCTTGCTGCAGATGCCTTGAAGGTCAGAGATCAAATGGCAGAATTACCCTCCGGATGAACTAAAGAGCAAAGTAAATGTAATGCTGGAGGATAAAACCAATGCTTTTTTTCCAAAACATGTAGCAAATTATTACCTTTAATCCAGAGGTGTAATCTTAGAATGTTGTCATATTAGTAAATTAGGGTGAGGGACTAAGGTGAAGAGATGACAGTGTGATTATATTGAAAATAATATGACACCGATTTTAGGTTTCAAGACATACAGAGAATAAGGCAGGTAGGTTCTATAGGCAAGCACTAGACAACTTCACTTTAAATGAGACAGACACAAAGCAAAACAAAGGATACATATTGAATGGGAGAGACAGGCATATCAGTTTAGGAACGAGCTGCTATACCTAGAGGTGAGATAAGAACGCCTGAGGGCCCTACCTGAGCGGAGGAGGCATCAAGTGAATCTTCCTCATGCTATCGTCCTCCCTCCTCTTCATTCTGTTCCTGTCACTCCCCCATCAGTATTTCCCTGAAAGTTGACAAAGGTGTCTTGTGTAAAGTTATCTCTGCAGTAACAGGTGTCTCTGAGGTGGCCCTCGTAGCAGTTTCCCCAACTTCCTGCTTTTTAATCGTCATCTCATTTTTACTTTTAAATATCTTCCAAATAATATCAGACTGTGTCTAGGTTGTTTCAAAACAGAGTAGTTAAAATATGTAATTTTTTAGCTTCTCCTGACCTTAGAGTGACTTACATAAAGGCCAAATAAAAAGAGGTATGTGGCATTTAGGTTGTGGAGGTACATGTATTTCTCAGACAGGAATATATAATAACATAAAATGCAACTTAGTACAGTAACGATGGATATCAGCTCAGCAGTTAGTGTTTTTTTCTTTGGTCAGGTTGTGAAAAAATAATGACAAGTGAAACTTGGGACCCAGCAGAGTTTTGTGTGTTCTTATTCAGATGCACAGGCACTGGAATCTTGTTGCAAGGTTTGGTTACATCATGTGCCCATAGACCTGGAAATCGTGAAGGCATAGGTGCATACATAAAGTATGAATGAATACATCGTAATGTGTTGAAAGAAAAAAAGGAAAAACAATCACCAATTGATACTTTAATCTTTATGTTGATGCATCAAATATAAAAAAAAGAGTGTAAATAGAGAGCACTTTTTCCAAATCTTTAAAGAGCCAGCTGTTTCCCCGTTTCATTCATGCTAAGCTCAGCTAAAGGCATCCATATTCTCTGATCGTACTCTTTAAAAGAAAGCAAATAAGCACGTTTATGCTAAAGATTGAACTATTCCATAAAATCCTGAACCTAATTTTGCCTGAACATGTAGTATATTTTATCTACTAAATGCTGTTTGTTGTCTTGTTACCATCTGGATCTGCAACGGTCAGTTCTCATTACATTCATTGAGTGAACAAAACGCTCGATTTGAAACAAATCCATCATAGTAAATGGAAAAGCTGTATCAAAAAAAGATGGTGGACTTCATCTCCCCTTTCCCCTTTCCTTAGTCGTCTAATTAATTCCACTTCTTTTGCTTTTTTCATCCAAATCCCTCCTCAACAATGTATTTCTACTTGCGAACATGGATAGAGAGGAAACCATGGTGTCATCATTATTCAGAGGGCCACACACACACACACGCGCGCGCACGCACGCACGCACACACACACGTTCAATGATTAACGGCAACAAAAGAGCCTTTTGCTGTATGGAGATTTTTATCATTTCATGCATTAATCCCTCTATATACGTCGCTCCGTCTTTCTCCATTTAAATCTTTGGGAAAAAGGAATCACTTTTGGACTATCTATAGTTGAGTAAAGTAAAAGGGAAGACAAATTCGGCCTATATTTTATGCAAGAAGAAAGAGAATTCAACCCTTTAAAGTGGGTAAAATAAAAAAGACATGGGAATAGTCAGCTGCTATCAAAGACATCAATGCAGTTTTATCTCAGTGGATTGAGCGTTGGTGTTGGGATCAGGGGGTCATAGGTTCAAACCCCATAGCAGTCAGCATGTCGTTGTGTCCCTGAGACACTTCACCCCAAATTGCTCCTGTGGGGATTGCCCACAGTATTGAGTATGTAAGTCGCTTTGGATGAAAGCGTCTAACAAGTAACATGTCATGTAATGTAATGTAATCTCTGTAAATACGTGTGGAAGATTTAACAGAATAAATGTAATGTTTAAAGTCTCAAAGGCAGTGGGCAGGTAATGACAGAAACACCTTTAAACTTGACAGACGCATATCAAACTCTTTAATTGTACCTACTCAGTGGAAACTGTAAGTTACTGCCTCGTCACTTCTGTAATTATGGTATAATTAGAATGCAAATTGCAATATGATGGTTAATTATGGGGTGTTAAATATATACTGCTAACAGTGTCATAGAAATGCACACTGTGACCTAATTGTATTTATATTACCAGTGTTTTCCTCAAGGGGCACATAGAACAAATCTCATCAGTTGATGATAATTCATGTTTTTGAAACAGTTGCTACGAATCCACGTTTAGATGGGACAATATGTCAAGGTCAGAAGAGCTACAAATACAGACCTGTTTTTATGAAAATGTGTTTCTTCTGAATGTCAACCAGCTCACACATTTACTGATATTTTCACAAGCAGAAAGGGACAGAAACATAATGCTCACTTTCAGTTTTCTATTTTAAACATATGAACCAAATCAGACTCAATCATCTGATAGATAACACATAGATAACACATAACAGGCATAACACAAACAATTTCAAGCAGGACTTTATTTAAATTTGTTTTTCATTCTATAGTATAATATATTCCATATTGATTATCCATCCTGCTTACTTGCATAATTGTACATCCTCAACATTACGATTAAAACATGTTATACCGCACAGTAACACCTTGTACAACTATGACTATTTATGTTGCTCCAAAGAAAATAAAAAGTACTAATAATAAGTTGAAAACCTGAAGTGACTCACAACAAAGTTGAAATGATATTTCTATGCAAGACCTCTGCGTCTCCATGGTGATGGATGATACAGGACATTGATTGTTGCATCAAGAAGCCGATGTGGTTGCCACTGAGATGACCCTAAAGTCACAGCAAGGTCCCTGAAACTGCTGATGGAAGAATGAGCCTGCGTGTTGGAGGCACACACACTGAACACTTCCCAAGTATAAAGTAGTTTTATCATATTAAATACTGCTTTTAAAAATGTTTGACTCAGAAATTGCAATTTGCACTGTATATATGACTGTATTTCACTTTGAAGCTTTGTTTGAATTTATATATATAAATATAATAATATCTTTCAAATTGCATAATAAATCATTTTTGGTGTCTTATTTGTTATTCTTTGTGAGTTTTGAGACAGTGACCACTAGGCATGATTTATTTTTCATCATGTGAATTTGATGGGCAAATAATCTTAAACATTATACATTTTTACTCCTCTACTTGAGTTTTACTCTGGTGTGCGAAGACAAATCATACTCTTGTTCACAACCCCAAACATTTGGAAATTGCTGGTTAACAAAAACACCTGAAGGCAGCTCAATACACACACAATTTCACATCTTCTCTTTTATAGAACAAGATTACATTACAGCTTCTTTTTGATGTGTGCCCGGGAGGTGGAGTCCGAGGGTTTGGGAAAGTTTTTATGATGTATTCCTTGAAAGTTTGGATTCAAACACGTGCAGATGCAAAATACAAGCTCCATTTTACCGTGATGACTTTGCAGAGTGATTCACATCAAAACGCTGTCCCTCTCCTCAGAAAAAGACTCTGCCCTCCCATCTAAATGGAAATATATCTCAATCACCACAGCTCTTTTCTTCAATTGCAATTCATCTTTTTTTTCTGATCCTTCCATTTTTTCCATCTTGGTCTTCCTCTTCACTGTTATATATTTCCTTCAGAAGGTTTAATAGCATCCAAGTGTTTGTTCCTCAATAACCAAACGATCAAGGTGAGAATAAAGAGCTCACTGAACTTCTATACTGCCACAAGATTCTCAAATGATGGCGACCAAGGTGTTAAAAACAAATGAATTCACCTTGTTCTTGATATAGCTGGTACTGTAGAGTAAAATGACTTTAGCTCTCGGTTCTTTCTCTTTAACAACACTTAAAATAAAAAGCTGTTGTTTCATTCCTCCACTGACAAGTCATTTTAATGTTATTCAATATATTTTTCTTTATAGCCCTTATAATTTGCGATAGGTGCTATAAAAGTTAAACTAAATAGTATGCGTACAGTTATGCATATTTTAGCAGGTGTTTTTTGAATAATAAAGTTTAACACCTGCTGTACAATATATATATAAACATTCATAATTCAGACTTTTCAGGCATGATTGAAAATATAATTGGAAACTCTAAACTCTATTTTAAATATAGTATTTATTATGTAAATAAAAAGCACTACTCTTCAAACAGACAGTTCAGTACTTTAAAGTGACATGTTCTCGCTCCATATGAGCAGGCTTAAGGGGACACGAGTGTTTAGTATTTTTGTGTCAGTCCGGCCGGAATTCACTTTGTCTGAATACAAATTGACTGAGCTGTGTTTCACTGGTGTCCAAGGAAAATGAAATCAGCATCCTCACGAAAGAAAATCTATCGAGAGCAGAATGTAAATTGAGCCCTGTATTGGCATTTCAAGAGCAAAAATAAATTAAAAAAGTACCAAAGCGATGTTGGCATTTTACTGCGCTGGATGTATGAGGTTTCACCAGAACACGGGAGGACTCACATTCTGCAGAGTCCTGGTGGCTCTTGTGTAATGGGATCACAGAGGTCCGGGGCCCCAGAGGCCCTTGCAGGCACGCTCGTTCTGCCTAATCAAACACCCCCGAATACATTCTGTCCGCTTGTTAAATATGACATACTGGCAGGATGACTTATCTACATGTGAGCACATTTAAACAACACACATGTACACAAACTCACACACACTAGCTAAATAACACCCTGTCACTCTCGAGCATATTCATATGCTGAACCTGTCAGGGTTTGAGTTTTTGTGTGTCTAGTTTTGGGGTTATTTTGCTGTTCTTTCCTCCCTGTTGTTAGTTTCCCTGGTGTGTCTAATCATCTGATTGTGTTCACCTGTTGCCCTTGTGTTTCTCCTCCCCTGCCCGGCTGTTTCTCGTCTTGTGATTACCCCTCCCTGTATTTAGTCTTGTCTCTTCCTGTGTTCAGTGTTGGTTCATTATTTGTCG